>NW_004955405.1:33307070-33366161 GCF_000276665.1 Chinchilla lanigera | reverse complement strand
AGAGAGAGAGAGAGAGAGAGAGAGACCATATATATATACACACACACAAAATGTGTGGGGTGTTTATTTTACAATAATGTAAAAATACATGTTACTCTGAATTGATTTTTCTTCTTTAAGGGCTATCCTAGATATCATAATGTCCTTAGATATGGATCTAATTCATTTAATAGATTAATAAAATAGTTTAATAAAATTAATAGTTTAAAAACTCTATAACAATCTATACTATAGATGCACTTTACAATTTTGACTAACTTATTAAAATTCAGCAAGGGTTCCAGTATTTTTTTCAACCATTGCAACAACAAAAATCTGGATATACTGATACTTTTGAGGGGGGGGAATTGTTGAGTGAAGGGAGTTACACTGTGCGTGGGTACTGCCAGATTGCTTCCTCCAACAAGTGCACTTGCTTCCTACCATCTTTGCCAAAATTTTTATCACTTCAATTGTTTTTTCACTATTTTTAATAGATGCAAAATACATTTGACATCTCACTCTTATTTTAATTTATTTTTCCTAATGTGAGTCTTTGGTGTTGAGCCACAATTACCATTGAACAGCATTTTATCATATTTCTCCAGATTAGGGTATTTCAACTTCTATATTATTAACATTTGAGGACAGGTTAGTCTTTGTTGGTGGGGGCTGCCTGGTCCACTGTAAGACGTTGAATAAATGCTGGGTAGCTGCCAAATCCAGCTTCTCGATTCTAGTGGCATCTTCCCCAGTTCGTGACAACCAGAATATCTCCAGACATTGCCAGAATCGCCCTCAGTTGGAAACTTCTCTAAGTGCTTAAATTGGAAAGCTTTTGATTTTAAATGTACTTACTAAATTTACTAAACAACAGGATTCCAGAAATCACCTCCAAGATACTTTTCCAGGGTTGATAAATTTTAAAACCTGATCAATAATCTAAAACCATGAGTATATATTGTACCAACATAGCATGAAGAACACCATCCAGTTAAAAATTACTTCAACCCCAGGAACACTGTGAACACAGCCCTGTGCCAGACAAAGGGAAGTTATTTAAAACCTAGACATGATATCTACTTTAATTTCAAAGTCAACAGGCGACTGCTTAAATATCATTCCAACTCCCTTTTTATGACTTTGGAACAGGTAAAGATAAAAAGAGTTGTTAAATATTTAAATATCTGTTCACTGTGCCAAAATCTCAAATGAGGCTGTTTCTTTGATTATTTCTTTTGATTACTACAGTGTTCTGATTTACTTTGAGTTTCCTAATTTAAAATAGACAAATGCTTTTCCTAGAACTGCCTATTACTGGTGAGAAACTTTCTCTTTTGCTAGGAAATAGGGTATTTAAGTATTTTTTACCATTTTAATTTTCTCAAACCAATAAATACACAAATTACTTTTCTCAAGGAAAAAAAATAATACACTCTAATTGTCTTTAATACAGAGCAGTTTTTCTGAGTCTCAGAAAAGAAAAATACCAAGAATAAAGAAAGCAATAGAAAAATTTAATTGAAATTAAATACCAAAAGCAAGAACTAATATAACAATTAGGTATCTTCACCCACTGTAGCAAACAGGTTGATTGCTGCCTTATTTATAATAGTGATAACACAAGACACACACAGAAGTTCTGAGCAAAAAAACTGACCTTCATCAATTTATTCCAGGAGTAATTTTCTGGCCTTAATTAGAAGTCAATATTTCTTTCTGATGAATTCATAAATAATAATTGAAAAGCTACCAGCCATTGCCAGCTGGCTTCAAGGTTTCAAATCTCTGTAACAGCAACAGGGGATGGTTTTAAAAAGGCAAAATGCCAGTCATGAGATCTATCTGACTATTGATAAAATACTGACAGCAGCATTACAGGGAGCTGATCAACAATTGAAGAGCTGACCAAAGACAAATATGGAAACCTGCTCTTCTTTGCAGGTCTCGGGCTTTGTGATAAAATCACACGGCCTGACAAATTCTCTCTGCATTGTTACAGGCTAGGATTCTAGCATACACCACTCTCATCGAAGCTCACTTTAGAATTTCAGATATTGTAAGCTTTAAACCATTCACAAAGTTTATACTGAAAGAGAAAATTAAAATTTTTAATTATGACTAGGACTACTTTAAATCCCCAGAGATTTCTTTTACAAATCCCTAAATATATGTTAACTGAACAATCTGTTTTCTAGAAGTTGGTGAATCAATTAATAGCTTACATTTTCATCTACTTTTATCTCATTAGCAGCTATTTCAGGTAGCTGTGTTTAATTATTTGAGTCCAGAAATGAGTTGAGAAATAAATCTTGCAACTAATGCTAATTGGTTTCCTTTTATGCATTTGAAAAATCTGTATAAATCACTAGATGAAATATCAAGCAACTGGTGGTGTTTTTTCAATTACAGGACCTCTAGCAACAACTCCACTACACAGAAGTAAGCTGAATTTGGGTTAATTTATTAATGCATTTGGTATACCATATAATGAGGTTGTAGCTACTGAAGCCACTTAAATTCATTTAAGTAATCAGTCTGGAGCTTTTCAAAATTAAACAAACTTTTAGCTAAAGGAATATAAAATCAAAAATATGAAGGGAGTAATCAAACAAGCAATAGCTGGGCAGCCCACAGAGGCACTTGAAAAAACCACGCAGCGTTGGGAAATAACCTATCCTACGACAGCTGTCTCTTGTCATGTACATTTAGGAGTGCTTATCTCTGCCCACCACAACTGGAGACTAGATGCAGTCATCTTAAATTGGAAGACCAAAATAGGGAGGTGAGGAAGGCTGCTGGAGGTTTCCACACTTTCTTAAATAGGGTACTTCTTATGGCCCACTTTATTTTTCCTATCTCTAATATTTTTAATCCAGCCCTAAAGCAAATATAAAGTGTCTGTTTCCATGATGAAACAGAATATATTATAGAGAATTATTATAGAATACAGTATAAAGAATTAATATAATAATTATTTTATATTATAATACACAATATATTATAGAGAATATATTAGAATTATATTATTTCTTTTTGAGAAAGTTAATTGCCACTGGCTTATCCAATGAGATCTATTTCTAAGCATGGCTTCCTATTGTATTTTAATCATACAGACAAAGAGTGACATGTCAAAATATTATATGTAAGTGTGCATCAAGTAAAGCGGAGAGAGATGAACACTGAAGCTATTTTTTATCAGTTCCAGATTTAAATGTTTAATTAGGGCTTATGGCCTGGCAGTAATCCCAAATATGTCATTCTGAGCCTCACGCCCCTATATATTTTCCTTGGTAGGATTTGTGCAGTTGTAGGATTTATACAATTATAATAATTATGTAATCATTTCTCAATATCTGTTTACCTTTAAGACCATGTAAGCTCTCTGAAGTCACAGAGAGTATTTATTTATGCCTTTATTACCAGAGCCAACACAATGCCTGACATACAATAGAAATTCAGTGAATATTTTTACATTTCTTGTAATATGCATGCATACATGGACATACACATTATAAAACATAAATTTAGAGCTTAACAATTATAAATATTGTGAAAAGAATGGCAGTAATGCAGCACCCTCATCCAGAAATAGCCTTGCCATCACCCCTGGGGTACCTCCTGTAGGTGTCTTTCTCATCACAGCCCCCCCGACCCACAAAAGTAATTACTTTGCTATTTGTTTTTAAGGTTTCTTGGTCTAGATGTGCATCTCTAAGTGATACTGATTAAACAAAAAAAGACAAATCAATAGGAATTATTCATCCATATTTGAGCATAGGTTAACTCACATAATCATTTCATAATATTTAAAAGTATTTACATGTACCCTAGTTATTGTCAACCAGTAAGACCTTTGCGTCACCCAGTCATCTATGCACTCATTAAATTCACTACTCAAAGTAACTAATGTGTAGGTATCATTATTCCCACTTCATATACATAATAATTAAGCCAGAGAGAAAACAAAGCCTTCCTGAGTTGTACGTTGTCTGACCCATCAAGCCATAAGTTGGATGTGCGGAGCAGAACCCCATCAGCAAATGGAAGTAGCATCTAAAAGACTGAACTTCAATAGACCCTAAGGCACAAGTGAAAGATACGTGAAGAAGTGGCTGAAAAGCTCACAGTCCCCACCCTTGCAATACTACCTACTCTTTCCTCACTTGCACCTCTGGCCTCTTGTGGAGTTCCCTCCCATCAGTTGACAAACGAAGAGAAAATTTTGTTTTGGTCCTGATAACTGTTCCCACAACCTCCAGGCATCAGGATGTGGACAGGTACTCAGCTGTAGCCACATGGTGAGACGTCCCTTCTGAAGGCCAGTGGTAAAGGGAAATTTTTCTCAGTGGGCAGAATTTTGAGCAGTATATCTGGGTGCTTATACTGCTTGGATAGAAAAATTATCAAATGCACATCTACATACCATTTCATGGCCCGTGGTTTGGCTGAACGGTCAAAGACTTGAAAGGAAAATGATTGGAAAATTGATAACAAGGCAACTTAGGGAGGAGGTACATGGATAGATCACCCTGAATGGATAAATGCTATGAAGATATTTGTACCTCGCTTGAATGGTAACCTTGTCAGTAATCAAAGTAGGATTTTTAATAACAATATAATAATTTAGTGGTTAGGATGACCCATTCACTCTACGGCTATCTGTCAGCCTCTTTTCACCAGCATTCCCTGTCATTTCCAATGGCCTCATGAACAAATTCACAAGTAAGACATGGAACACCAGGAACAGAACTCAGGTTTATGGACTCAAGACCATACTGATAATCTCTACCTAGGGTTAGCAAATACAACACAGATTGCCAATTAAGTTTGAATTTTAGATAGATCATGAATTTTTTTTTTAGCCAGGTCATATCCTAAACATTGCATGAGCATACTTTTATGGAAAAAATTACTCTTTAGCTTTGACGTTCAACATTCAAATTTAATTTGGACTTGTGTTCTTCAGAGGGTTTTTTATTGTTGCTGCTGTTATTGATTAGTTGGGTTTTTTATTTTGCTTTTGTGGGGTATTGTGTTTGTGTGGTTTTTTGTTGTTGCTTTGTTTTTTGTTTTGGGGGGAATTGGCATTGGGGATTGAATGGAGGGTCTTATGCTTGCTAAGCACATGATCTACTATTGAGCTACACCCACAGCCCAGGATTCTTATAATTTTAATTGCTAAATCTGACAACTCTACTACTACCCTATACTACCTTCCCACCCACAAGTCAGTTATGAAGCCTTACGATTACTTACCCAGCTCTCATATCATGTCATGCTTTTCCTTTATGTAAATTATCAAATAACAAATTCATTGTCAACAAAATTATTTTATTATATGTTAACTTCCTCAGCTGGACAAAGTAATATCAAAGGAAATTATCAATTTCTTTCTCAATAAATATACTAACAAAAGTTCAGTATAAGATTTGTGTGTATCTCTGTGTGAACATACAGTTGCACTAGCTTAAAAATTATTAATAACTACAGTAGCTAAACAGCTGCAATCATTTATGGTGATCCTGCTTCATCCACTCCTTTCTCCTCTGCACCCAGATTATTTTTAAACAAAGCTCAGAAGGCATTTTATTGCTTCTGCAAGTATTTCAGCACATATTGCTAAAATAAGACATTTTTTAAAAAATATACTTAAACCTGACAATAGTTCCTTAATAGTATTAAGTATCTATTTAGTTTTCATTGTTTCCTGATTGCTTCATTACATGTTTTACAGCTTCTCTGTTTGGTAAATATTTTTGAACACATAATTTACTGAGGAACAATAAAATATCTAAAAGAAACTGGATAGATTTTCACAATATGCTAACAGGATTAACATATCACTCATTTATTATTTAAGGGATCACTTAAAAATGAATTTCAATTGAATTCCATTCATCATTATTATTAAAAGATACTAAGACAAATATGTGGATAAAATAGGCATTATTGTGGCGATAAGATTTGTAAATCAAAATGGGCTTTACGCTCTGACAGAAAGACTTCTTGTGGTGTCTGTGACATTTTAGAGTTCTTCTTGCAGTCCATTCAGTTAAATGCTTCTAGGATGTCCATTTTCATCCATAACAGAGTAAGTGGTTCCAACTAGCCCTCCTATAACAAACTTCTATAATACTAGAATAATATAGTACTATGATGCATATATTTGAGTATCATGTATTTTAGTGCATATTCTAATATGTTTATACATACACATATACATATATACACATATATATTTATACATATATATGTCTATCTTTGTGTTTATGTATATGCATAGAAGCCATTAAAAGGCACTGAACATCAAGCCAATGGTCCAAGACAGAAGGGAAGCAAAGGAGTTAGGAGGTAAACCACAAGTTCCTGCAGGTCTGCTCAGGCACTTTGCGCTCTACCCTGCTGGAGGAGATGCTCAAAGGAAAGCAGAGCTCTTGCTCAACTGAGGAAACAGGTCTCTAAGCCCATTGTTATTGAGGCAGCTGGATTTGCTGGGAAGGGTTGTGCAGGGACCAGGCAGGTGAAGAAGCTCTAGCAGTCAGCACTGAAATCTCACCAGTTTTTGGCTCAACACGGAGATGTATATCAATGCTGTGAGCTTCCAGAGGGCTGGGCAAAGGGCATCTACTAGGGAAGGCACAAGTACCTGTGGCCCTATATCAATGAAAGACAGTGGCTTTGTAGCTAAAAACCTTTCTCCAAAGTAAAAATCTAAAGCTAAATGGATTCACTGGCTGAATTCTATGAAACATTTAAGGAAGAAATAATATCAATTTTCCAAAAATGTTTTGGAAGATCAAGGAAGAAGGACCCCTCAACACATTTTGAGGCCTGTATTCTCCATTTCCAAAATAAAAGACTTTGTATGAAAAAGGGTACTACAAACCAATTTCCCTCCTAAACATAAAAGCAAAAATCATTAATAAAATGCTAGTATTTTGAATCTGAATTCAGGAATATATTTAACTAAAAGGAATATAGTGATTAATTAAAATAAATTAATAAATAAATTGAAAAGGATATTATTACACAATTATCTAAGGGAATTGTCACTGCAAAGCCCAGATTGGTTTTGATTTTAAAGCGATCTGTATAATTTGGCATCTTAACAGAATAAAAAAAAGATCGTATAGTCACCTAAATAGAGCAAGAAAAATATTGGATACAATTTGGTGCTCATTCATGATAAGAACTATCAATACCCGATGAATAGAAAGACACTTTTACAACTCAATAAACTTTATAGAAAACTTACAACTAAGATCATTTGAGTGATGATAGACTGAATAACTTTAATCTATCACTGAGAACAAAATAAATCTCAACATTTCTATTCAATATTATAGTCACAATAAGAACAAAAAATAAATCATTTACATTGCAAAGCGGACATTTTGTTTGTTTTCATTTTTATTTTTTCATTATAGTTGACAGGTAGCAAATTCCAAGGAAATAACAGGAAAATAAACTATTGGAATTAATAAGTGAATTTACAAAGATTTCAGAATAAAGTTCAATGAAAGATACATGTATTAGCAACTAACAAAAATGAATTGTCTAAAAGACCAATTGCAATTGCATCAAAAGCATAAAATTCTTAGGAAAAAATTAACAGAATTAATATAACATACTAAAAAATTGATGCTGAGAAAAATTACAGACAACTGAAATAAGATAGGCTTTCCATATTCATGATTTGAAAACTCTTATTTAAGTGACACTATTTAAATTCAATACAATGCCAATCAAAACCCCAACAGACTTTTTGTAGATACTGACAACTGAATCTAAAATTTAGATGGAAATGCAAAGGTCTTACAGTCACAAAGAACTTTTTAATAAAAAGAACCAGGTTGAAAATTCCTAACTTTAGGATAAACTGCAAAGCTGTGATCATCTAGAAAATGAGACCTGAGTGTACAAATGGAAAACTGCACCAGTAGAACAGAATACAGGATCCAGAAGTAGATCCGCAACATGTGTACGACTGATTTTCAACCAGGCAATAAAACAGTCCAATACAAAAAGGAGTCTTTTCAACAAATGGTGCTGGAAAAACTGGCTGTCTATCTGGGGGAAAAGTGAAGGGGAGAGGGCAAAAAGAGAGGGGAATGAGGAAGGTAGACGTGATCAAGGAATGTTATAATGTATGAAACTGTCACAGTGAAATGCAACAATAGTCTATGTAATTAACATGCACTACTACAGAAAAGATTTTCAAAAGTGAATCCTGACCTGTCCTCATACCACTTACCAGTATACATTTGAGTAAATGTAAAAGATAAAAAATATAAAGCTCCTAAGAGATAGGAAAACTTCTCTATGATGATGAGAGAGGCAGATTTCTTAGAAATAAGAAAACACTAACCATAATTTTTAAAGATTTAATATACATATTAAGTGAACTATCAAATTTAAAACCTATACTTATCAAAGGATACACTATAAAAATCCATAAACAAATTACAGGTTTATGTTACACTGATATAAAATTAGACAAAAATATTATAAGGAAAGAAGACTACAGACCAACTTCCCCTGTGATCACAGAAGCAAAAATCATTAGTAAATACTAACAAAAACAAATCACCCAATAAAAATGGGCAAGTCTTAATCAGGGTCTCTTTCAAGGTAAGTATATGGATGAGCAACGAGCACATAAAAAGTGACTGAACTTCATTAGACATCAGAAAAATGCAAACAAAAATCACACAGAAATAGCGTCATCCATTCCCTAGAACGTCTACATTGAAAATAGTCAGTACTCCCAAGAGTGGCAAAGTTGAGGAGCCGCTGCAATGCTCATCATTGCCGGTGGCCATGTAGAATGGTACAACCATGCTGGAAACTGCATTGTCAATTTGTCAAAAAGTTAAATATGCACCCACCTATCAGCCATTCCACTTCCGGGTGTGAAAAAAAAAAAAAAGAAAAGAAAATATGTTCATAAGAGAAATGATACAAAAATGCTCACAGCTTTATCCAAAATAGTCCCAAATTGAAATAAGCCAGAATTCAACACCACAAAAGCGAGCAGAGTTTGGTATATTCAAACCACGAAATACTCTTATCCCTTTCTCCTCTGATCTTCCTTCATGCCCCAACTCCACTGTTGGGCTCCAGCTTAGTTTGGAGATTCTGTATGGTTCCCCTTCCTTTTCTGACTCTTCCCCTGCAACGCAGACTCATTGAGTCAGTGGCTTTGATTATCATATTCCGTTTGGTAACCTCAGGACACGGCACCAGATCAAACATGTACAAGGCTTACAATAAATTACTACTCAATGAGAAATAAACACATAGGAGTGCAGTGGCTTCTCAGACATCTAAATTTTTCTGGGCTAGAACTTTTAGCTCAGATTTTTCTGGTTACATCATTCCTAATTTTCTTCATGTTGGGCTTTTGTTGTTGTTGTTGTTTATCTGTGTTTGTTTTTGAGAACAGGTCGTGCTATGTAGTTCAGGTTCCCCCTGAACTCATTCTGTAACCCAGGCTGCCCTCAGATTTATGGTGATCCTCCTGCCTCACCTTCTTAAGTGTTAGGATTATAGGTGTATGCCACTATGCCGGGCCATATTATTAAATTCTCTAAGTGCTGTTATCCCAGAACAGTATCCTCACTAGTATTTCCAATATTTCTTACTTTAGTATCATCTGCAGATGGCATTAATTTATTATTCACTGCCTGTTAATGATCATTAATGAAGATATTAAGAAGCAAGCACACAATTCCCTATGTACTGTTGTAGGATTACCAATTACTTAGCAAATGTGCTAGGGAAAAAAAAAACAACACTTTTAAGGAAAAGTTTTCCTGTGGATATAGACCCTCTACTGAAAATCTTAAACTAAATATATTTCATTTAATTCACTCATTCATTTGTACAAGTAATTCAAAGCCTTCATTTAAATTCCACGGCTATAGAGATAGAGGGACAATGCTAAATTTTGTTCACAAGAAACCAGTTATCCAGTGTGTTGACTTTCTTAGGAGATACAGTTAGTTTTCATCATTATTTTCCAATTCTATGTTTGTAAATTTTTCTCCTTGCTAAAACTTATCTGTGACTCCCAAAGCAATATTCAGATACATGCAGCGCAGAGGGAAATCTGATGAACCTATCTCCACCTGGGATGGAACACGGCAATGTTCCTCCTTGTTTCAGCTGACCTACTGAAAATGTGTCCTCTCTGTTGTTTATTTAGGGTTATATATTTCCACTTTGGGGCTTTTGTTAGAGACTGGATGTCTGAAACAGCCTCCAGTGCAGTGCTAAAGTTCTGTGTAGGGTTCTTCAGTGCAGAAGGTCATGATGTGCCTTACAAAAAAAACACAGGTGTATTAGATAAGCTTCTAAGCATGAGGTACAGTGCTGTTGGCTATGAGTTTAAGGTTAATAGTTAAAAGTGTATATTAAGTGAAATGTCATTAGGTAGAAATACACATAAAGCAGAGTTACATATTGTTCAGTTGGCCAAAACTGTGACCAGAGGCTCATAGAAAGGAAGAATTATATTTCTGCTAGGAACTCTGATTCAGAGTTTACCAACCAGCATTCTCAATGACTTTATAGACCATAATTACTGTGAATAACAAGCGACTACATATCACGTAATTTGAGAGTGAGCATTATTCAAAAACTACTTCCTGCAGGACAATGTTTAGGTAGACGTTTGAAAAGTCAGAAGTTCCACATGGGGCTGGAGTGTGGACAGTGAAGAAGGAGGAGCACTGTAGGCAGAGGGAATAACGAATGTGAAGACCGAGTGCACAAGTCAACACCAACCGTCCCCAGGTCAAATCTAGGCCTTGTCTGCTTTTGTAAATAAAGTTTTATTGGAACACAGCCCTGCTTTTGTAAATAAAGTTTTATTGGAACACAGCCACCTCCATTTGTTTATTTATTGTCCATTATGTTTTTCAACCCTAGGTAAAGATGTACTAGAGGCATACTCTATTTAGGGAATGAGAAGTTTGTGAGGCACTCTTCCTGTGAGATAAGGACAGTTGAAGATAAATAATCAACAGAAATCAAATAATGAAAGGCCTTGTAGGAAGTCATGAAGTCAAGAGATGACAACTAAAGCTCTGACTGTGGGTGCTTTGCTTAAGGAAAAGCACTGATGCTGAGAAGCACAGAGAAAAGATGAGTTGGTGGGGTGGGGAATGAATGAATTGACCTGTTCAAGAACAGCAGGAAGACACAGGTAGTACATGGAGGTCTGGCCAATAATGTGTAATGATGCCAAGGCATGAGCTACTAGTGTTATCAAATGGATTTGGATCATTAGATCTATCAATTTTACATACGGATTTTGTATAAAATACATTTAAAGAAAGAACTGTGTTAATGATATTAGAAAGCCACTACCAATTTAACCTTTCCATTTGAAAAGATGTTACATTTTACCAAGTTTATCTACCACATAACTGAAAGCCTAGACTGCAGTAAAGTATAATATAAAATATATTAATTGTTCTACTTATGCCCTCAAAGGAAGAGGTCAGAGAGATACATAATAAAAAATACAAAATATTGAAGTGAATTCCTGCAGGACAATGTTTAGGTAGACGTTTGAAAAGTCAGAAGTTCCAGATGGGGCTGGAGTGCGGACAGTGCAGAGGGAAGAAAGCACTGCTATGCTTTCACATAGCAGATATATGAAAAATTATAGAAGCACCAAAGAGAGCCACACCTATCTGCTATTTTATAAGTTTCAAGCAAATTAATATGTTAAAAGATCTTCTATATTTTAAAGATTATTCATCATCAGCTATGGCTAACACCCAAGAAGAGGGTGATGAGTGTATGATTCATAATCAGAGTCACCCCTTCATGTTGATGGTAACCACAGAACTGATGAATTTTCACTTCTGAATGATTTTTGTGAAAATCTGCATTGTCTGACCATTTCACCAAGAAATGCAAGAGAATGTCCAAACTTTGGGGTTAAAATACTTGTGGATTCTGCTGTGTTTTATTATACCACAGAGAGGTGATGAATTTCTGTACTGTGTCTATTGTTGGGCTAGAAAGGAATAATAGAATTTCAGAGATGGAAAGGACCTTAGAGATCATGTAATCCAACAAGATGAATAAACTTTTCTTTTCTATTGCCAATAAACTGGTGAAATGTGATGAATACAACTCTTTTGAGTTATAGGTGATCTGATGAATTGAGACAGCCATGGTTCAGCCTAAGACACTAAAGTTTCTCCACACCACAAAAAAATCAACTTTTTTATACACAAAATCAATTTAAGTTAGGTGGTTTTCATCACTTCTATGAATATAAAATCAATCTGAGAGGGAAAAATCCACCCTCTCAGGATAGATGAACTTTTACTCAGCTCAGTTTGAGAATTTAACAAGTAGCAAATGTTGCAATTCTTTTCTTACTCTCTTTTTAAAAGAAATTATTTTTGAAGATGACTGTAGCATATTTTCAAGAAGCAACTGCAAAATGCATTTAAAAAACAAGACTTTCTCTGTGATTGATGATCTTTGTTCAGCAATAGACACTAATTCTTTTTAATGTTTTAAATCATCTACTTTATTTAAAGAAAGTAGTTACATAGAAGTTGAGTGGTGTTCATTAGATGTCCTCAAGCCTGGCTGCATACCACACTTACCAAAAAAGGGCTTCTGAAAAACACAGTTTACTGGTCCTGCCCCCATCCACTGATTAAGTAGGTCACGTCTGAGACCTGGGAACATAGATTATGTTTTTAAGCCTCCCAGACAATTCTCATGAAATGCTAGCTTTGGGATTCAATAAAGCAAACTATCAGATATTTTAATAGCAAAATATATTATTTCCATTCACATCTCCTGGATACTAAGTTATGATGATGTGATTTATGGAAGAAAAAAACTTTTGCTTTATTTTATCAAAAATAATTAAGACGCTACAGACCCGAAAATCTCCCCAGAAAAGGAATCTCTAGGATTGAGGAAAGAAAAACAAACACTTTCTTCCTCGCAAACACTCTCTGCCACTATTGCTGTAATTTGGTAGTTGATTATACTCTGCGAAACTAGAAGTTGAGTGGATTCATCTGTGTTAAATTTTGGTTATGTTAATAGTAACCATTTTCATTTTTTAAAAAGTTTTAACACAAAAGACTAGAGGGTGGCCATTAGCTTTCCACAGGAGGCATAGTGGTTTGCTTTCTATCCTTTTGGGGATACTACTTGGTATTTTATTTTTGGTGTATTGCACTATTTTTCTGGCCACAGGCACAATTACAAATCACCCTATAAATTGCTTTTATAACTAAAACTCTGAGGGGGATTCAACAAGGTTTTCTGTATGTAATTACCCAATTGGAAGTTAGCCAGATTCCCAGGACTGCAGCCCTTACACTTGTGAGCAGGACTATTTGATTGTTAATAATCACACCCACTCAGCATCCTAGTATTTAGAAACCCTTAGAAAGAGACGCAATGCTCCATGAAAAAATGCGGCAGATCATAAGAAAAGCAGCACTTCCGTGGAGCTACCTATGGGAGCAAGGTCCCACCAGCTGACAGTATAGCTGACTGGTATTCAAGATCATCTGTTTTTGCATCCAAGGTGTTTAATAATTGAATGCTGGAACAGATGTGTGCTTCTTTGAATTATCTCCAAATTCATTTTTCTGAAAATTTCCCAACCCTTCACATGGCTTTATTTTTACCTGTTATTTGTGTCATTTTTCTTCCTCCTCAATGACACGATTGTTAACAATACAGCTGTCTGTGAGCAGGAGAACGGCCTGAGATGTCAAAATGCACTCTAATGATTTTTCACATCGAATGCATTTGATTAGTTGCAAGGGGCATCTATTGACACTGCTCGCTGTCATTTGCCACTCCAATATTTTGTGTTGTTTTGTTTTATTCACAGAATGCTCCTCTCCTCTTTATTAGTCTGGTCATGTTATGGGAACTAGGATTTCATAGACCTGGTGCTATTTCTTCTGAGCACAGCAGTTGGTTTTCGGTACCATCGTGAAGGCATTTTGCTGTCACAACCCCTCATCCTTTTTTCTAATTAAAAATAAAGGTTCTTACAGCAAAACCCTTCTTCTCAGTGATGCCCCAAATCAGCTTTGATCATTTTTCATCTGATTGGCAAATTTTTCTTCCTTTCTTTCTAGACGTTGCCCAGGAGAATTGGGTAGTTTACAAATTACAGAACCAGCCACAGAGTTCAAATCCTGGCTTAGCCAACTACAAGGTGTGTCATTGTATAACTTCTTTAGCATCTCTGTTGTTTCTTTAAAAACATGGGGTTACTCTACTGACTTAACTCAATGGATTGCAGGGAGCATTAAGTGAGTTTATAATGTGTTATCTATACCTTATTATTATCCTCCAAGCCCCTTTTGTCCTGGGGAAGGCTTCTCCTATTCCACGTATGTTTTCCAAACCCATCCTATACTACTTAATGAAAAAATACATATTTATGCTTAACACACATAGCCATTTACATCTATATATCATATATAGCTATATCAGTATATGCTGCCATATACAGAGGTGTTGCACACTTTAGGGGGAAAACCTGCATAATTATTTTAATATTAGATTTACTGAGAGATCATGAGATCAATACAAGGTACCTTTGGCCTCTACAATTACTAAAGGTGCTCAAAGTGATGGCCATTAGCTTCCAAACATTTACTAGTACAGCGAACTGCTGCCTAAGTAACCTTGGCCATTGAGATTGCTGCACATACATTTTCAATTTCTTCTGTAAGGGCCAGCAGTGTAGTGGGTTTTCTGAGATATATGACATCCTTCAGGGTCTCCCTTATGAGGGTAACACCATCAGTTTAAAAACAGACATACTATTTTTCTTTTCCTGAAGTGTGTATACATTCTTCTGGCAGACTCTGTATATTGTATTTTCTAATATTTCCTTCAAGACAGAGGAACTAGATTCTTGGTCTTCTGTACTGATAACAGTACTTGACACACGGTACACATAATTAAGCTTTACTTTTTGGAGGGGGTTAGTGATGCTGGGATTACAAAATGCTAAAGAGGAGATTACTCCAGAAAAGTGGGATATTTTCAGAAAGAAAAGCAATCTAACATACAATTGCAAAGAAATCCCATCAGGAAGAAATGAAGTACCTGAAAAAGTCAATTCTCTGAGAAGCTCAGGTTTTAAAATAGAAATATTCAAAAGATGGTAAGAAGGGCTCTTACCCAGATGAAAGAGACATGGTCTGATGAGAAAGGAGTTAGAAAGAAGAAAGCCCCAAGTGCACTGAGGTGCACTGGAAATTGTGAGGGACCACAAGGAGGACCCTTAACAGTTTATTCAGAACATGAAATTGATAGGAATAAGTATCTTTCCTCCATGGGCCAGTGGTCCAGTATAATGGACAACCGAGAGGAAGAAGAGCACGGCCACACAGGAGTGGGAGAGCTCCAAACCAGCTAGGGTGGAGTACAGTTCTGTAAGAAACACCAGGCTGAAAAAATGTATTAACTCTCAGGCCAAAGGGCAAGGTTGGAGGCAGTGCAGCCTGGTAGTGAAGATTTGAGCCATGGAGCTGAACTTGGTTCAGACAATCTATTAATAGCTGCATGAAGCCAGAGGCAAAGACTCGTGCCTGTAATACCAGGATTGTGGGAGGCTGAGACAGGAGGATGGTAACTTTGAACTCAGCTTGGACAATTTAGCAACTTCTCAAGCTCCTGTCTCAAAATGAAAAAAATAAAGAGCTGGGGATGCAACTCAGTGCAAAGGTCCTGGATTCAATCCCTAGTATAGGAAAAAAAAAAAAAAAAGCTGTATGACCTTGAGCAAGTTACTTAACCTCTCACTGTCACAGTTTCTTGATCTATAAGACAGAGATATAATTCTTTCTTCATGGAGGAAATTTGGAAAGAGGTTTTGAAATAATGTTGGACATTTAGTCCAGTGGTGCTGTTGCATACATTGTAGTAATTTGTTGTCATTAAAAAGAATAATACTTATAATAAATAGTGCTACAACAAAAGGCATGTGGGATCTTTCAAATTCAGGTCTACTGTTGGCATGAATTTTATCCCAAAGCACCAAGAGCCATTTCCAAGGAGATTATCTAACCTCCATAGGTAAAACCTAAAGAATCAAAGAAATCTAAGCACATAGCCAAAGCAGGAGGCAAGCAAATGTACTCACTTCTCATTTTCAAATAAGATAGAAGAAAGGTGGGGTCTTTAAACAGACCAACTAGTTGGTTTGAAATTCCTAGTAGAAGAAAAGAAGTGCCTAGGATAGGTCACAAAAAGAAGTCACAACTGGCTGGCTTTATTTTCAGCACCCTCCTTCAGCACATGCACATCTTAAAATTTCTAAATGAAATAATAAGACCCAGAGATGAGCAACAGTGAGCTCCATTAGGGTAGAGACAGCATCTCCTTTGTTTGTTGCCAACTCAATACCTCCTACATAGTAAGTAGGTGCTGAAGAATTCTCAACTCAAGGTTGAATGAGTGGGTGAATAAATCCACAAATAAGTATACAAAATAAGATTAGCCTGCTAAATCTGTTTCTACAAGTCAGTCAACAAAATAAACCCCCTTTAAACATGAAATGAACCAGTCTTTAAATATGCTTTTGTAATCTGAAACAGTAGACAACATTTGAGAGGGGGAAGTGTCCTGGCATAATGATTCACTTCCAAATGCTACTTTAAATGATACAAGGAATTTCCACAACCTTTATCTTGTGTAGTCCTTACAATCATGCTGCAGTGGGGTGAGTCGGAACCCCCAGGAAGATGATTTCACCCAGAACCAGCAAGTGTGACCTCATTCAGAAAAAATGAAAAAGGGTCTTTGCATATGTAGTTAAATTAAGGACGTGGAAACAAGGTCATTTTGGATTAGACTGGACTTCAATTGCAATGAAAATTATTCTTAGAAGAGAGGGGATAGAACACAGAGGAGAAGGTGAGTTGGCTATGACACCCGGAACCGGAAGTGGTGTGAAGCAGCCCAGGAAGCTGGGACAGAGACCTGGAATGGGTCTCCCTCAAGAGTAACTAATACTTATCCCAAGAGTAACCAACCCTTCCTTGATTTTAGACATCTGGCCTCCAGAGCTGTAAGAGAAATAATTTCTGTTATTTTAAGTCACTAAGCCTGTGGCACTTTGTTAGCTTACTAGCAAGCTAGTAGAGACTCCTCCCCCCTTTTTTAAACAAATAAGGAAATCAAAGTAATACATGTAACAGTTTCCTGAAAATTGTGTTACTTAAAAATATTTATTTTGGGGCTGGGGATTTAGCTCAGCGGCAAAAGCGCCTGCCTGGCAAGCGCAAGGTCGTGAGTTCGGTTCCCGGTACCAGAGAAAAACCAAAAAAAAAAAAAATATTTATTTTGTGCTTCTCATGAACCAGGTGTTATTCTAGATTCTGGGATTTAGCAGGAAACACAATGAACAGAGCTTGTCTCAAGGAGCTTTTGTTCTAACTGAGGAAGGCAGATGATAAAACACAAGTAACAATCTAATATGGCAGGTAGTGGCAAAAGCCACAGAGACAAAGAGAGCAGGTTACAGAGGACGGGGGATGTCACTGCACAGTACCAGGTCAGGGAAGGACCTTAGAGCACATAGCTGAGGGCATGAGAGGAAGGACACTAAAAGCTGGAGAGAGAGAATCGCATGTGGAAGCGGCTGATGGAAAGATCCCACGAGGAAGAGGGCTCAGTGTATTTGAGGAGCAGAAGGAGTCTAGGGTCATTGAATGGAGTGGACAGGGCAAGTGGGGAGAGCCACAGAAGGAATCACATGGGTGGGAGGGAAAGAATACAATTTGAGGGCCACTCTCAGCACTGTTAGTATTTCTCTTTAGTGCAGAGTTAGTGAGAAGACAATAGAGAATTCTAGAGGAAAAAATGCCATTACATGTTTATAAGTGTTACTCTCCGGGGGTTCAATGGAGCAGTTGCCTAGCATATGCAGGCTAAATTCAACCTCAGCACTGTAAATAATAATAATAATAATAATAATAATAATAATAGTAGTAGTAGGAATAGGAGTAGTAGTAGTAAAGTATCACTGGTGGTTGTGTAAAGTATAGACTACAAAGCAATGTATGCAGAGTAAGGATCCCAATTAGGAAGCTATTGAAATGATCTGAGCAATTGATGGCACATGAACTTGAAGATTTATGATAGAGGTGGTGAGACATGATCAGCTTCTTCTTGGGCTGTCTGAGATCAAACTGGCAGGAATTTTCAATGAAGGGTCTAGGCTGACTTCAAGCCTCTGGGCTGAGAAGCTAGGAAGATGAGATTGCTGTTTTCTGAGCTGGAAAGAGAAAATTAGTGATACAGCATGATGAAATTAGTGATACAACAGGAACTTGAAGTCAGTCCTTCCATGCTTTTGTCCAGAAGTTGCTCCATTCACCCTAGATCCCATCCCAGAAATAAAACAGAAAAAACAGCTCTCTAAACACTCAGCAAGGGCAAGGCTGGCTGGAGCAGCCTCTGATCCAGGCAAGGAGAGTTGCTGCAGATGGTGACAGTGTGGTCCCATGGGCGGGCTGTGAGCCAGGAGCCACCCCTAGGAGTGGGCATGTACTTTTCAAGCCAGTGCTCCAGACCTGGTAAGTTCAGCTGGAACCCAACCTGCCCCTCCTATGCAGATGACATTCCTTGGAGCCCAAGCCATTCTGCCCAGTTCTGAGGCAAAGCTCAGAAAATGCACCACTGTTCATTTTTAAGCAGCCTGAAGTGATCACCCACTCATCCATTTAACACAGATCTCCTGCCCATTCTCAAGGCTCAAGCTTTGTGTGTGCTTCTGAAATTGTATTAAGGAATAATACAGGCAGGACCACCACCATGGAGCAGTTGTTCATCATAGAAAACACCATACACAAACATAAATACATATGTTTTGTTTATATGTTTTATGGTGCTGAGGATTGAATCCACACTGCGCAAGCACTCTACACTGAGTTGTATCCCCACCCCTTTTTCCCTTTATTTTTATTTTGAGATAAGGAATAACTAAATTGCAATCTTCCTGCCTTGGTCTCCCAAGTTGCTGGGATTATAGGTATGCACCACTGTACCCAGCCACATAAATATATTTAATAAAAACAAAACAGAACCTTCACAAGTACAGGACAGAAAGAGATGACACAGTAGAAAAATGACTTGCACCCACATGACTAAAACTTAAGCTCTGATCAATTCTGCCTAGGATGGCATTGCTGAGGATACAGTGCAGTTCTCTCACTTTACGAGAACAGTCTTTGACCGATGTCAGTTAAACCATAGTTCAAGACAATGAGCTGTAAAGCAGCACAGTCTGTTCTGGGAGTTACACTTTTAGAACAAAGAAACACAGCCATGAGAGAAAGAAGTCAGAGGGCAGTGGCTGGTGGAGAAGGCAATTTCAAGATGGGGAAGTTGAGCAAGACAGGTTTGGAGAGCGGTAGCAGGGAAATGTGTGAGGACAGCACTGTGGGAAATGGGAGGATACAGAGGCCAATTTCACAGGGCCCTTGATAGGATTAGATGTGATAATGTACGTGAAAGCATTTTGCCAACTAGCAAATGTTCTACAAGTGGTAGGCATCACAATTAAAATTGAAGACATGTCGCCTGGATGGTGTTTCAGGTGTGTTCTGTGTAGCCCCAAGAGGTGAGGGGTGGGAGGCTAAGAGCCAGCATCATTTCTGTTCAGAAGTGAGAGGGACTTTTGAAGGGCTGTTTTGGTTCATCTCTTCCTCAAATCTGGAGTCCAAGGACTGGCGGGCTGCAGTGATGGTAATGTTAGAAGGAAATTCTCCCATGTAGTGGTCTGTGAATTTTTTTTTTAACCATTGAGTTTATTGTAATAGTCTAGGTTTGTTTTTCTTATTGGTTCTGTATCCAGTCCTTGCCATATTCGTTCCACATAAAGATAATTCAGTTCTCCAAATTAATTGGTAGAGCCACAGGTGACTCCGTGGCTGTGACCCACTTATAATCATGTCACTTAAACTAGTCTCCCAACAGAACTTATTATAGAAGAGTTTAGGCAAATTTAATCCTCTTTAACTCTTTGAAGGGGCTATAATCCAACCAAAGCCAATAATAATAATTATATATCTCACCAAACCATGATGTATGTTTAAACCGGTGCAACTTTTCTTTTAAGAAAGTGGAAACCATATAAATTATTATTAGATAACTGATGAACACCACAATGATGAAATGTTCTTGCTAGGGTAAAATAATTGAGATGATAATTAGGCATAATTAGCATTATTATGAGTCAATCATAGTTCAGTGAAAAGAAAACATATTTGGCTAAAAGGATATAATTTTGTTGTTGGTACTGTACAAATTCTTTCTGGTTCAGCTAGGTCACCCATTGTATTTGCCAATCAATTATTTTAGAGATGACTGGAGATTTCCATTTTAACAAAAGCCTATTTTAGCAAACAGCACAGCTTTTAGAAGCCTTTCTCCTTGATGCACATCTGAAATCTTTTCATGGCTGTTGTCACTCTCCCTCAAACCCACATAGCTCATGACCATTTGCCAATGTCACACTCAAGCCCACAACCTAAAATGGCAGTAATAAAATGACAGAATTTAGAAGAAAGGATTACTTTGTTTAATCTGTTTTATTATACCCCTCTCATCTATGTAGTGTAGGAGGGATGGAGGGGATATGATTTTATCATAGAAAACAGTAATTTTCATTTTCTCATGCTACCCATCATTTTTAAAGTTGTATTCATTCATGAGATCAAATCTGTCTACATTAAATCCCCCTCCAGAATATTTTGCTTTTCCTACATTAAAAAAAAAAAGTGTTAATATCTTGGTAGAAAAATAAGGGGGCAATCTCCACAAGAGAAAGTGGAGTAGTCATAAAAGAAAAAGTCAAAACACAAACAATTGTGTACATTTCAGCAACTGCTTCATGTAAGTTAAAGAGGAAATGAGAATAAATGAGGGAACACACAAATCTGTGACTAAATCCTAAGCACCTGGAAAGTTACAGTGGTAAAATCCACATAGAATAGAAGCCAAGTGTGATAGATTTAGAATGTAGTATAGAGTGCTGTTTTCTACAGGGAAACAGGGTGGTTTTTCAACATTAGATCTCTTGATGAAATCCTTATCCTGGAGTAAGAAACAGGGTTACATAACAAAGTTCTGATAAGGAAAATTAAAATTTCACATAAATAAAAATACCAGAAATTCCTCCTGGACAATCAGTACTTTCCATAAAATCCACACAAGTCCAAAGGTCCCTTCTGATATGAATTCTGATGAAGACATGGAGAATTTTTACAGCTTAAATGATCTAAAGAATTATGATAATGGTTAGTGTTTAAAAAATGAACTACATGATCTTTAAAGTTAGATAATAGTATTTGCATAGCTCTTTACAACTCTTGATGTACTTATCAATAATTTATTACGGAAATGTCAAAAATGTCCTTGTCAGGAAAGTGCACAGGATAATGGCACTTGTTTTGAAAAACAGCTCATGCAAGAGACTGCAAAATGATAGTCAGGTGTTCGAGGCATACTTCCAACTCTTCCATCCAGCCACCTACTTCAATGT
Organism: Chinchilla lanigera; assembly: GCF_000276665.1. Taxonomy (NCBI): domain Eukaryota; kingdom Metazoa; phylum Chordata; class Mammalia; order Rodentia; family Chinchillidae; genus Chinchilla; species Chinchilla lanigera. The sequence continues at coordinate 33,344,608 of NW_004955405.1, read as the reverse complement.
TATGGAACATAAATCAAGGGAAGTGACAGCTAGAAATGAGTACTTTAAATATGCAGCCTTCCATGATGAAATGCAAATGAGGTTTGGTCTTGTACTTCTCATATTTTATCCTTGTTGCATGGCTACAGACTCTAAGGAATATTTTGAAATTTTTGTTTTGTCATAGAACCCTCCAGCTGATCACTGTATTCTCATCAGTTCAATAAAGTTAATATTTTTATTTCTGTCCTCTCTTGTTTTTCTCAAATGTCATCTTTTCACCTTAGTGAAATGTATGTACCTACAATGTAATGTGAAGGACTTTTAACAAGCACTCTCCAATGTACGTCTGAAAGAGTGATATCTAAAGAACTTGCAATTATGTGTGAGCAGAAGTAGCAGAGCAGGGTTAAGTAAGGAGCCCACTTCTTGATGTTAGAAGAACAACATTCAATTAGAAGTATAGTTGTGAACAGGCATAGTTAAAAATAGTACTTTTTACTTTTTGGCTTTGCCTTGGATTTTTTAATAATCAGTATTATAACTGCTGTTAATTCAGTAAAAAGATATTTCCATCACTGTGGCCTATTGAGGAAATAATATCTCCTTGTGATCAGAGAGCAGTAATTCATACTTATAAAAATTCTTTTCCTATCTTGATATTCATCCATCTATCTTTTCATCATCCATCCACCTTTTTATTGCTATTATATATCAGCTACCATATTAGCTATAAGTACTGTGCCAGAAAATAAGAAATAAACTCTACCTTCAGGAAACATATAATCTAATAGTGGTATTTGGCTCAAGGTCCAGTTCACCAGTATGCATGCAAATATGACATCAAAGAAATGAAGCTAACTCTGTTGTATTATATTTGTACTAATCATTGAACTCAATATTAAATGGGTCCAAAAGGGAGCCTCTGTTTTCTCTAAGTCATCTCTAAGTTCCTCTCCAGCTCTAAAATTTGAAATGTGTAATGTGAAAGGGACAAAATTAAGTTTTTACCTTAAACAATAACAGACATGCTGTAAGAATGTAAATAATGAAAATAAATGTTGAGAAATAAAATACTAACTAGGTTCAAGGGAGAAGCTTCCAGAAGCTTGTTGGAAGAAGGAGCCTCCTCTATCCATACTACATGTTTCAAAGGAGCTAATTGCAGTTAGATTTAATATATATATATATTTAAAATGAGTAATTAAAGAGCTGTCACTTCTATACCAAAGCCTATATCTTCTTTTTTTGTTTGTTTGTTTGTATGTTTTGATTTTGCGGTACCAGGCATCAAACTCACCACCTTGCACTTGCCAGGCAGATGCTTTTGCCACTGAGCTATATCCCCAGCCCCAAAGCCTATATCTTCTTATGTAAAATGGGAAAAGGAAGCAGCTCCACATTTGACCTATTTCTCATTATAGTCTGTGTTCTTGAAGCTGTGTTGACTGTTGGTATTAATAGCAGACCAACACCCCTGAAGTATTTAGGACTCCGTAATTTCAAGGGGAGAGAAAAATGCATTCATCCACAAAAAATAGCACAGGAAGTACGACTCAAAATTAATTATAATGAGGCTGGGGGTGGAGCTTAATAGTAGAACATGTGCTTGGTATGCATGAGGCCTTGGGTTCAATCTCCAGCATATAAAATCCGATATATACATATCATGTCAAAGCAGCACGGCAGACAAGAACACAAGTGAACTGGGGATTAGAATAATTAGTTTTTACAGGAAATTATACTCTGTGCCCAATGAGTACTAGTAATCTTGACTATTCTTTCTTGTGGGCTGAGATGATGTGTGAAAATGATTCACTCTTCACTTGACCCAGAAAACAAAATCATGCATATCAAGAAATTTAAATCTTTGAGTTCACTTTAAGAAAATTGCTGTGGCTTGGGTCTTAAATGTCCCCCAGAGGTTCAGGTGTTGTTAAAAGGCTTGGTCACCAGCTGGTGATGCTGTTGGGAGGTGCTAGAACCATTCAGACATGGAACCTAATGGAAGGAAGTTAGGCTATTTGGGTGGTGCCCTTGAAGGGAACACTGGCACCCTGGCCCCTTCCTTTCTTTCTTTACTTCCTAGCCACCATGAAAAGAGCAGCCTCCTTTGCCACGCACTCCCTGCACCATACTGTGCTGCTTTGTCATCCCCCAAGAGGGACTGGTCCAACCATTGACTGAAACCTCGGAAGCCGTGAGCCAAAATAAATGCTTCCTCCTTTAAACTGTTATTTCTGTTATTTTGTCACAGCACCAAAAAGCCTGGACTTACGGCTGGTTGCTCACAAAGAATACTGAGTGTTTTTTGCATATGATTAAAAATGCAAAGAGTAATGCTGAACTTCAGGGTTTGTTTTTTTTTATTTTAAAAATAAAAGGAGGAAAACATGAACAGACAGACAACCTTTTACAAAATAGCAAAAGAACAGTACAGACAATACGGAGTTACAAACAAAGTGGTAGGAAATTAACAATGCTTGGGGTTTTGATATAGATTCTCTGGCCATTTAGCATGTCCAGCTGAGCAAGACATCCAAGATGCACTGCCATATTTAGAGAGCTGGTGAATTAACCCTCATGAGCTCACTCATCAGACTGAGAAATGACCTTTACTGAAAAGGAACAAATTGTTCCTAAACCAGAAGAGGAGGCTGCACAGAAAAAAAGATATCCCAGAACAAATAAAAACTTAAGGGATAGGAATGAATTCAGCATAAAATAAATGCAAAAACATAAAGATAATAATAACTTTCTTTGACTATTTACCATGTAGCAAACACTGTGCTAGGTGTTTGAAATACAAAACTTAATAAAACCATCCCTATCTAATTTCCAAGAATTCACAGGTCAGTTAAATGAAAATACAAATAAAACATATAATGGTGTGGTTTGATATCATAATAATGGAGTTTCTGATATATTTCAAAATGTAAGTTCATGAAATTTGAAACCAGATTGTGTTTGAATTTCAGATCTGCCATTTATCTGTTTCTGACTCTGAGTTTCCTTGTCTGTATAATAGAAGTAGTAATAATACTTAGTAGCAGTGTTATGAGTTAAGAAAGATTACTTATGTATAACATTTCTAACATAGCTTAAATCAGACTAAGCACCATGTATATAATAGTTATCATGTCACTATTCTCTTTCTCCCCAAAGAGGTCAAGTAGATTTCCTTATCTACTGATTTTGTGTCTGGCCAAGTATTTGCTTCAGCCAATAGAATGAGACAGAAATGATACTGATAAGGAGGCTTACCTTATGGCTTAACAAGCCATGCATATTTCTGCTTATTCTCTTGTGTCTCCACCACACCATGGGGGGGGAAATGCCCATAATCACCCCCCTGGTCCCAAGGGAATGAGAATCATTCCCAATGGAAGTGCCCCAGGGAAGGTGCCTCGATCCCACTCAGACTCAAGCCCAGCTCCCAAGTATCCTGACAAGCTAGCTGGACCACAGTTGGCTCCTGAACAAGCCCAGGATGGATTAAACAACCCAGCAATGCTGAGCCTAGATCAACTGACCCAACCAACCTGTAAGCAGTTGTGCTTTACTAATAAAGTGTTCTATTTATTTTTTTAAAGCCGTTGAATTTAGAAGTATTTTATTATACAATAAAAACTAATTCATATAGTTACAATGTTTCCTATCTTAAAAACATAAAATCCTCATGGGCTTAACTGTTTTAAAAAATTTATTGTTTCTCTGAACAAAAAGGCAAGGAGCTGCCCTCTGGGGGCTGAGGCAGGAGGATCGCTGTGAGTTTGAGGGCAACCTGGGCTACATAATGAGATCAAGGCCAGGCTGGACTAAATGGTGAGACCCTATCTCAAAAAACCAAAAGACAAGCAATAATTCCCTTTTAAGTTACAGCTTGATCCACAGGTCCAGTGTGCCCTGTGGATATCTTCATGAATTTCCCTTCACATCTCTTGCTTTTGGACTCTTGGTGCAAAAATGGTTGCAGAAATTCTGAACCTGCTCTCTGGGTGCTTCACTTTGCATATTTCACATGGAGAAGAGACAGGGTCTTAACCCCAGCCTCCAATCAGAAGTCTGGAGATTCACTCTGATCTTGGATCCTTGTATGCCCATGAACCAATCAATGCATCAAGAGGGAAGAAATGCTGTTTAACTTATCCTAAACCCTGGGTTCCCAAACTGAGACCTGGAGGGTTGAGCTCAAACTCGCTATATTTCATGAATTTTTTCCAATGCCGAGAGTTGTTTGGAGGAGGAAAGGGGAAAATAAATACAGGAGAAACAACTCCCAGTTAACACAGCCATACGGTAGCATTTTTGTGCTACACCATTCTCACATTGTATCTCAGATATTCAAAGCCTCAGACTGATGCCCCTGCCAAAGGCTCCTTTATTAACATTCATAAATGCTACTTATTTGAATCAACTGTATACATTCAGAGATATAAAGTTTTCTTTTTTTAGGTTTAAAAAAAAAGTGTAAAGAGACAAGAAAACAAAAGTTCTCATGCCACCATTTACCCTGCCGTAACGAGGCCCAGCTTCTTTTCAAATCTCAGTGCCACCTGCTTTGCATCTGCCTGACCAACTGAGAAAGGCAGCTCTGGCAGAAAGAGAAAATCCATTTTAAGTAGATCTGTGACAATACAGGCCAAGAAGGTCTTGCAATCCACCAAGGGTTTTAATCAATAAGACTGACAGCACAGAGCATGCCAGGAGCAAGGCAAAGAAGTTTGTGAAAAGCATTCAGGAAAGAGCCAGAGCCGTAAGGTTCTGCCGAGGACGAACTAGGGAGCCCGGCAGAGGCACAGCCCACCATTCCACCTCTGATCTGCCGTGGGCGGAAGAGGGAAGGGCTGATTAGCTTGGGGAAGGTTTTTGTTTGGTGCTTTTAGATTCCAACTTTCCAAATCAGGGCAGAATTCTAAAACCCATTGTCTAATTTCAAAAGTTGGGTTTGAAAAAAACATGGCGAGCCTTTTCTTTCTGTTACCTCACTCTCAGCTGCAAAATGAAGCATCTTGAGTGTGCATGCTTCATAAAAGGCAAAGGGACTTAATTAAATTTCGCATGCCTCTTCTAAGTGAATTGCGGGGCTATACCAGGATTAATTAGCTTCGTGTTGTTAATTCAATTCAAAGGTTGCTGGTAAACTAAGACCACAAACTCCATTAGGAGAAACAAAAACTTCTTAATTATGACAGCATCCTTGGGGTTGTGGACCAGTTCCAGGAGCAGCTTCAAGTCCCATCCCAGTTTTCTTGCACTTGGGATGGGGCCACTGCTGCGGATCAGAGAAACCTCACTGATTAGATCACTTTTCATCAAATTTTTAACTTTCCAAAATGCTATCATTCATTTTTAAAGGAATCCTTGGTTTCCATGTTTTTTTCTGCCCTTTTTGAATTTGAAATTCTATTTTTGAAAAACTGATACCCAGGAGAATTGCTCCAGCTTGTCCAGAGGTGCCTGTGGATGGTGCACAAGGTTCGAGTGTGGTTTTCACGCCCTTTCCTACCTCTAGGCCTTTACTGCTCGATCACTCCACAGTCCCACGCCCCTGTACAGGGGAAAAAATCTCTGGCGTCACCAAAATATCCTATGTGCTATAGACAATGGTGAAAATACGATTGTCTAATACAGTACTGCAAGTGATTGTGCTCTCTCTCACCCACAACTACACCCCTCTGTAAAAGGAAAATACACAGAGAGCTCACACGCATGTGCACACACACTTACTGGCTTTCCATATGGTGTGGTTGCATATATATAATACAGTTCAGATTCTAGCCATATTTTTCTTTAAATATTGAAGACTGAACACCAGGCCTTCATAGTGAGCTATGTCCACAGCTCTTTTTTAAAAATTTGATTTATTTTGTATTGCTTTGTTTTGTTTTGTTTTGAGACAAGATCTTACTAAGTCACTCAGTTGTCCAGGCCGGGCTCAAACTTGCAATTCTCCTGCCTCAGCCTTCCAGAGTGATCCTCAGTTTCCCATCTGCCTCCATGCTCAGCTTAGCTAGCTTTTTTCTGTAGCTTGCTGTATCAGGTCCTTTTAACATCTTTCCCTAATTAAAGAGATTTTTCTGCATCTGGAGCACTCCTGTTAGATGGGACATACATGCACACACTTCTACCACTTCCTCCTCAGGCCTCGGCTCTCTGCACATCCCTTCCCTCACCTGGGACATCTTTCTTGAGCCCAGGGCTAGGCTGGACATCACTCCAGTGGGATAAACCAACACCATGGTTAGCATGAAAGTAGCAGCTGAAATAGCACAATAGCCTTGAAATGACCAGTAACTCTTGATGGAAATGTTTCTCTCTCTCACAGGAGTGAACCTTTCTCATCGTTATAGGACTCATCAGTGTGGTTCTTGACACACAGAAGTAATCCCATCAGTATTTTTTGAATAAATTAACAAAGGCTGAAAAAAGTGCACAGTTACCTGTGAAATCTCTGCCTTTGTATCTTGTTTGCCCCTAGCCTTCCATTAAAGATCCCCTGTACCTCCCTCTACCCACTAGCCTGGCACCTCTGTGGGCAGATTAACCCCAGATGCCCCTCTGTCAGTTTCAGTCCCCCCCCATTGCTATCCCTCTTTCCCTTGTAGGAGAATATTGATTTTTAACTGAGATGATGTGCAGTGGGGTTGAGGGAATATTTCCCATACTCTAGCTAATCTGGCAATTGAATATATGTGAGCATTGAAATCTAAAAGTAAGTGCTATATGAGACTCATGGAAAGTCTTCTTAAAAGGAAAAAAATTATATATATATATGTATATATATATACCCTTCTTCAAACTCGCCTCCCTCTTCCTACCTAAAAGGTAGATGTGATGGCTGGTTCTCTAACAGCCACCTTGGACCATCAAGCCAGAAGGTAAAGTTGAGAGGAATCTGTGCCCCTGAGCTTCTTGTAGCTTCTTCACTAGCCACAACACACCACAACTTAGGGCCAAATTTCTTTCATATGAAAGGAAAAAGGGAAATCTCAGGAAAGTCATAGTTACTTCAGGCATTTTTCATACAGCATCTGGACCTAATTCTAAATATCACCATGTGTGTAGCCAGAGACTTTCCGTGTTTCCACACAGCTCTTGCAAGCCTCCCCTGGTCCTTGCCCTGGGGAAACTGTGGATGGAGGAGGAGAAAAATCAATGTCTGCTTTGGTTTTTTTGTTTTTGTTTTTTGTTTTCTGGTACCGGGAATTGAACTCACGACCTCACGCTTGCCAGGCAGGCGCTATGCTGCTGAGCTAAATCCCCAGCCCCTGCTTTGGTTATAATTGTTTTCTGTACATAATTTCTCCTTAGAGAGCAGACTCACCTTTCCACAAATCTGCCCATTTCAATTCATCGTTGGACCTTTATTTCACTATGAAATGTGTTATTGATTTAAATATATACCCTACACTTCAAGCTCCTTGAGGGCAAGAATTAAGTTCTTATTGCATATGTTATGTGTTTGCATGAAATCCTCTCAGCAGCTATTCAAAAAGATGTAGCAGATGAATAAAAAAATTGTCCTCTGTTTGAAATATAGTTTATTGTTGACATGAAATATATTCTGAATATGAAGCAGGGAATAGGAGAATGCTTATTTCATACTTTTTAAACTTAGTAACATAAAAAATTTAAAAATAAGATTAATTCTCCATACCCAGAGACTATTTTGTGGGATATCGAAAATAGCTCTCTACTCCCTCTGTTTGATCTTCTTATCCGGCTATACTTTTCTTTGTAGCATTCACTGTCTCCTGCATCTCACTTATGTATGCTTATCTGCTTATCATGTGTCTTTTCCTTTAGAATTTAAGCTCTATAACAGTTTGAATGTGGTGAGTGCTTAATAAATATTTGCTGAGTGAATACATTTCTCTTTGAGTGTAAAGGCATGGTCAGATCATGAGTATTTATCCATTAAAAATAGCAAAAAATATTTACATGCTCAAGATGAAAGATATATGTGAATAACCACCTGGCTGCAGAGTGATAAAAAGTAGGTCTCGTGGCCTTTGACTTTGTCTTGGGTAACATAGGACATTGGCCTACATTAGAATTTTTCCAGCTTAATTTTTAGCAGAGTAGCCTCTTTTCTGAAATCAAATGACCATGACCACTGTTGTAGGGTTTTGCCTAAACTACATAAAAGGTGTGGTGCCCCTCTGTGGATCAGTACATGTGGCAGATGGAAAACTCATTGCTTTGCTAAAGCAGATATGAAGAGTTCTATTCTGGTGCTCTTGCCTTACTATTCCCTGGTAGACCCTAAGGCATTTGGGGGGAGATATGACTTTACGAAAAGTACTTTGAAAACCACATTGTTCAGTGCTCCTGGAAAGACTTTCAGCTCCAAGCATCATCAGTGAGACAGGTCTTTCTGTCTAAAACAACTGAGGTCTAAGGGGCCTCAGGGGCCTAAGGGGGTGAAGTTGTGACAGACATTGATATGGCGCTGATTTCATTGAGAAGCAAGACAGGGAATCTGACAATAAGCATCTGTAAGCATTTAGATTATAATGGAACCAGGGGCAATAAGCAGCCTGGATTTTGAGATTGAATCAAGCTGAGAAAACCTAATTACCTTTTTTTTCTTGTCTCTTTTTAGAGGGAGTGGGAATTGCATGATTAATAAAAGAGAGAGAAAATGAAGATGTAACACATCTGATTTTGGTAAAGTACTTAATACAGTATCTAATAAAGTCTTACTTGCAAAATGAATTCAAATTGGATTGGATTTGGACTCCAGCATGCTACAGTGGCTGAATATGGAGGCTGGTGACATGGAAACTGGGGGTAGATGTGATGAGTCACACTGCAGAGGTGTCTGGGAGCCTGCCCCAGGAATCAATGAAGCTCTAGTGTTAGTTAACAGCTTCATTAATGATCTACACGATGAGACAAAAGAGTGTTTTAATGAATGTTTTTGAAGAAACTGTGGGGAGATGCTGCGAATTCTACTCTCAACTGAGAGGTTGACGATGTGAAAATAAATATGTAGCAATCACTGGGAGGAAACATCTCAAAACCTGATATTGTAGGGAAAATGGTTTATAGGGTTTTCAGGAAATGCATTTCTTAAGTCATAGAAAAGAGCATTTTTGAAGATTTGTGTAAAATAAACATTTAACCCAACCAGGAAACTAAATACTAACCTACATTCCCACAATTCTTTCCCCACAACTAAGCAAATATATCAATAAATAACTACAGGACATTATAAAGTAGCTAAAAGTGTGAGGTGGTGATATCAGCAGACAGAAGCAATATCCACAAATCTCCCATCTCAAAGAGTATCAGTGGCCTCTTGGTAGTTTTCAGATTGAGAAAGAGAAAGAAACCAGGATGTAGGAACTCACATGATCTCAAATTCATGACCCACCTTCACCGGCACTTCTAAGTGGATAAAGAAGGAGAATGCCAATACATACTCCAGGTTAAAGTCATTTGCTTAACCTTTTTTCCCCTTGATCATTTCCACATAAAAGTAGGAAAAACAGAAGCCTTCAATTTTGGGTGCACAGCTCTAACGGAGTAAAAAGAGGTAACATTGAAAGAAACAAGTGCTCGCTTCTCTGTATGAGCTGAGCTCCTAAAGGCAAACAGCACTCTTCATGGAGGAAGAAGCACTTGAATTGTGACTTGAAGACACACAAAACATTTACCAGAGGTTGTTCAGACAAGCGAATGAAGAGGAAGGGTAGCAGGAGGTCTGGCCAAAATGGGAGAGGTACTAAATCATAACTAAACATAGAAACTATTCAAAGTTTTGTCTTCTTCATGCTGGGAAATCATTGGAGAATTCTGAGTTGGAGGATAACGTTGTTATAAGCCTCCTGCAGTCCAGTCTCAGCACAGCTGCCACTTTCTTCTCATCAAAAGGTAACTCAGATCACAACAGCTGCTCAGAGCCTCCAAAGGCTTCACATCTCAGAGAAACAGAAGTCCAAGTCTTTGCGATGATGCCTGTGGTTCTGCATGATCTGGCTCCCAGGAGGGCTTCTACCACTTCAGCCAACACTCTGCTCCTCTTGTGTGTTCCTCTCCACACCCACCACTGGGTAATATCAGCCACATGTCCTTCTCCAGGTTTCTGGGCCTGCTCTTCCTCTTACTAACACTTGTCCTCCAGAAGTTGTACGTGCTGCCACCTAGTTCCCTCCAGGACCTGCCCAACTAGCCCTTTTGCAGCAAGACCATCCTTAACCACCCTGTCCAAAGTTTCAGCTCCCTCCCCCAACACTCTTATCCAACTTTCTTACCAGGTTAATAATATCCCTTAGTTATTGCAGGCTGATCAGATCCACAATCTCCCAAACGAGTGTATGGTGAAGGCTAAATAAAAAAAGAGGTTAAATGGAATGAAGTCAGGGCTCCAAGAGGATCAAAGATCTCTCACAGGATTCAAGATTCTCTTGAGGCTAAGACCAAGACCTTCTCTGGGTGGCCCATATTCATTTAATTATCAGAAGAAGGGAGGGGAGTACTCAAGAAGTGTGGAACCACTCAAGGACTTCTCCAAGTAAGGCACTAAGTTAATCCACCAGATGCCTGAGGCTACAGTCTTTATCTAGTTGAGATTGGATCCAGATGTCCTTGGCTAAGATCTTGTCCTATCCTTTGAGGTTTTCTGGCTTTATCCACCATTACAGACCTGAGTAGGGATTACTGATTCAGAGTTTCACTTACTATGAGTCCATTGCCCATCTCCAGATAAGGAGCCTAGGCCTTGGATAAAACTCACAAGTAAACATGGGAAGTCAACTGGTTAATTTAAGTGCTGCTCAGGGTTGCTTCATAGTGGTCTCCATCACTTTCTCACTCTGTTTATTTTATTAGCACATCATTCCTAATAGGCTACATGATTTACTTAGGAAATTCATTGTCATCTTTCACTAGAAGATAAGATCTGACAGCAAAGAGCATTTTAATTTAATGACAGTAACTTTGACTCTCTCTCTCACTCTCTCTCTCTGTCTCTCTCTCTCAGCTTGGGAAATTTTTTCTTTTTGGTCTTTTTCTTCCCTGTTATAAACCTCATGCCCAAAACAATCCATATACATAGTAGATCCTCAATAAATATTTATTGAATAAATGGATGAATTAATGAAAGATAGATGAATGAGATGACTGCAAAACTTGTCCAGAGGCTGTGGCAGAGGAAGGAGAAAGAGTGGGAGATGGTACTGTGACAGAGGCTTCCCCTTTGTGACCTGCCTTTGAATTTCCCTCTCTTTGGCTATCATTCTAAATTCTAAAGACAAACCACGCCTAAATGATTCACATGTTAACTGCTACATAATATTTCTCTAGATTTACAAAACCCAAGATGTCCAGAGAGCCTGGGATCACACCAGAATGTGTAATGCCCTTCCTTATTTTCATTCTGTACATCAATTGTGTATTGCATGTTTAACATGAAACATGTAAATTGCTATGAAATTTAACCTTCTGGGATATTTGACTGAAGAATTACAGGAACTAGCCCCAAGAGACCAACGTCAATTTTGATATTCTGGCCGGGGGGGGGGGGAACCATACTCAGCTCAGTCTTCTGGTCATGGTGTCACCCTGCTTCTCTCCACTGTATAAAAGCCCTTTCGTGGGCCTGAGTTCCCCAATATGGTCTTTTGTAAGGACAGTGGTTCAGTTCTATCTTCTCAGATCTTGAATAAACCTGATTTGCTTCCCACCAATTCTCATCTCCAAGGATTGGCTTTGAGTGGCAAGTAGATGGGCTTGGGTCTGGAATTAATACCAGATAGATCTGAAATATAGAATCAGTAGAAATGGAATGAATACAGAGACAAAGAATCTAGGGAGCATTCAGGAAAAATGATTCCCAGGTTTTTAGATAAAATAACTAAGTGAATGGTAATTATATTTTTCTAGGTAGGGAACACAGTAGAAGAGGAAGGAAAAGGAGACGATGATAGACTCTGATTCTGGTGTGTTGAGTTGGACGTTTGCCATGGAAACTTGGCTGGCTCGAACAGTTGATTGTCTGTTTGTGTGCTAGAAGGACACCCTCAGTCCTGGTGTTTGTTTCCCTCCAGGGTCTTCTCTACCCAAATGAAGTTCCAAGGGAAGCCGTTCTGGATTCCTGCAATCAACTGTGAGTTGCAAAAAGGAACAAAGCCTCTCTACTTCAGATGCCAATGTCAACACCCAGGTATCACCACCCCTAACTCTGTCCAACTGGCTATAAATAATTGATTCCCGTCATCCTCCCTGAGGTCTGACCATTTGGTATAATGGCTCACAAAGCTGAGGAAACACTTACCTGTGTTTACTGGTTTATTAAAATGATTATTGCAAAAGATACAGATGGACAGACAACGAAGAAGTCTGTAGAGCAGTGTACACAGAAGGGACACAGAATCTTCCTTGGAAGATTCCTAGCACTTTCCTAGCACCCCGTGTGCCCGCCCACCTGGAAACTCTCTAAGTCCCATTACTGAGGGTTCTTCATGAGGTTCTATTCCATAGACATAAATTGATTTAATCAATGACCATTGGATATTGGGAGCCTAGGTTGAAATTTCTGACCTGCTAATTACATGTTGGGTCCCCTGACAACCAACTTCATCCCCCAAGAATAGCATACACTTAAGTGTGACTGAAAAGAGCTTGTTTTGAATAACCAAAGATGTTTCTCTCACCTGATAACACAGGAAATGTCAAGTGTTTGGGAGTCTGTGCCATGAATTGGAGGTGCAAACGAAATGTGTATTTCCTATTATCATAACTGAATGAAAAGCCCACGTGATGAAGGTCAGTGAAAACAAAGAAAGCCAAGCAAGTGAGCATCAGAAAGGGAGCTCCATGGCCTACCTTCATCCACTCGTTCACTCAACAAGCTTGGGGGTGCAGTAGGGCAGAGGCTCTGATGTACACAAGACACTCAGCCAATAGAGAAGCACAGAGGATTGATACTCACTTTCCACTATGGGAACTGACAGTCTTGTCATGGGATGCTGGACCATAAACTTATTGGTTTCCCTAATTCTAACATGCACTAAGGTAAAGGACATTTCATCCATGTGGCTTAGATAAACTTCTAGATAGAGATGTTCCTAAGAATATGATTCAGTCCTATGAGAGAACAAATAAATGCTAACGTCATCCTCTGAGTGGAAGGGGGTTAGAATACACTCTCTCAAAATTGTCTTTTTGGTATAAGGATTATTTTGAGAAATTGTAGAGACAATAAAAGCTATGAAAATGGAATTTATTCCCTTGTAAGAGACATTTATAAAAGAACCCCCTATTTCTAAGGATATCTCCCTTTAGGAAAAAAAATGATCCTTAACTCACTTGAAATTCTTAATAGTGCAGAAAAGGTATGATGTCAATTTGTAGAACAAACTTTACTCTTGCATTATGGGGTTCTTCCTGGTTCACTCCTCCTAACTGGACCTAACCCTCACACCCTGCTTTCCTTGTTTGGGGGAGGAGGGTAGGCAGTGGTGTTCAGTCCTGAAGTCTAAAATAGATCTCCTTGAGAGCTCCTCTTCAATTTTACTCTGTGATTTCCAAGTATCTTCCATTATATAGCAGGTAAACATGTTAGTAAACTTCTGTTTAATAAGAAGTTTGTTTTTCACCAGGGTTGATATATATATAAATATATATATAATCACATTGCAGCCCCTAGATTGAGTTTCACCACGACAGTTCATGAAAAACTATACAACTTTAAGCAATTTTCTTTATGGCATGTCAACATTTTTGTCCAAAGACATCAAAATGTGCAGTAAGAGAGGTTATTTTGCCACTGTTTCTAGGGGAAGACACACCCACCAATATACCTGCCACAGCAGTTTTTAGTCAGATGATATTATGTGGAAGGATTTATGTCATGGAACGTGTTTGGGTAAACCCCAAACATTCTTTGTATTCATTCACCTAACAAGATGAATCATCAGGTAGCATCTTCTGTGATTTTCACTGTGTAGGACATTACATCTATATGTTGAAACTCATCCAGGCTTGATTTGGCCCTAAAGTTTTGTGTGTTATAATTTTATTGTGCACACAGTCTGAGAGCAAAATGGCAGTCCCCACAGGTCACCTGATTTGAAGCTGACCTCCCCACTAACCTCTCAGGACTTCTTCCCTGTCACTTCCATCCATCTCTGCTCTTGGTTGGTGAGTAACCTTCACTTCAGTAAAATTACATTACCTCCCTGTTTATACAAAGAGTATTTATTTCAAATTAGTCAGAGAAACTTGTTTATATTGCTCAACTGATAATATTTTTCTACCTTTGCATATTGTTCGGGGTATATTGTGTTGGGTGGAATGCATCACAACTTTTTCCAATTAAAATTAGTGAAAGTTGTTTTTATTTAATGGCTTTTCACTTAGTGAGAGTGTTTTCAGAAACAAATTAAAATCACTCAGTGAGAAATAGGCGTTCTTGGTTTATCCTGCTAGGATTTCTTTTCGTGAATATAAGCAAATAAACATTTCTAACAAAAGAATTTTTAACAGCCTGATCCGTGGTTTTCTTTTGTTTTGAATGAAAAGGACCACTTCCTTCCTCGTTGGTGTGCCTTTGTTTTACAGGTACTGTTAAGTCTCACCTGCTTGCTCATCTGCCTCGGAGCTGCTGCTCTCTGAACAGTTTTGCCCCTGCTGGGTGCTTCGGAGCAGCCAGGCAGCAATAACAGCGCTAGGCAAGCCCTTCTGGATTATCAGCAGATCCATTTTCTCCAAGTCCAGCCTCACGCTAAGCTGAGTGACAGGAAAGCGATGCCAAAACAGGAGTCCAGACTGTCTGGAATGCTTGAACATTTAGTGAGGACAGCTGGAGTCCAGCTGAATGAAGGGAAGTGACACAGACAAGGAGGAGTGGAAGGAGGGAGGCAGAGAGAGGGAAAGAGTTGAGTGAGAAGCCTTTGGAAGGGGATACATGTGGACACACACACACAATGCACAAGAAATTAATTAATGCACTGTGCTCACACGTATTCATTAGGGCAGATTTTCAGAGTCCGGTTCACACTGAGGCCCATGAGAAAGTTATGAAATTGAAGTCTGTTCTGCTTTATTTCTATGATACATTTTCATAGATTTTTTTTTTTCTCTCTCTCACTGGACTCCTAAATCACTCTAGTAGTGAACCCATTTAAAAAAAAAAAAAAGAAAAAGAAAGATAGGTTCACTTCCTCAAAATGCAAACAGTATCACAGATTAAATTCATGTAAAGAAAGCTTTCTTTTATAGGGAATATGTTTATTCAAACAGGTCTGAGAGAAGAGATAGGATACCTTCTCACACTTCATAATGGAAAAGTGATTTATGTGGGCTTTTAGATTCAGAAATGAGAGTCAAACAGAACAATTAAACATAACTGGTGATGCAAACAGGTAGACTTTTCTCACAGTTCATCTTACCTGAAAATTACTATTAAAAGCAAGGGAACAAAAGTTCTGCATTATTAGTTATATATAAATCTACATTATTATTTATTAATGTTATCTACTTCTGACTAAAATGTAATAGAAGAACCTGTCCATAATATAGATATTTCACAGTCACTGAAATCACTTAAAACAGCTAATGAGACCGTGTTTGTCAGCTTTCCCATTGCTAGAACAAACTACCTGACATCCACAACTTACAGGAGAAAAGGTTTACTATAGCTCTCAGTTTCCGAGGGTTCAGTTCATGGTTAATGGGCTCCAAGGAATGGGCATCATGGTGGAAGCACATCACTGAGCAAACCTGCTTAGTTCATAGCAGCAAGGAAAGAAAGCACAGAGGAAGAGCACCAGAGAGGCAGGGGCCAGGGATCAGATATAGACCCTGTGTTCACACCTCCATGACTGACTCAGACACACCCAGAAGCATGCTTCATTAATCTGCTGTGTGGTTCCCAAGTCAATCAAAACCTGACAATCTTAACTGTGACAGAGTATCCCTGTATAGCTGAGGTTTGCGTTATGAAAAATTTCATTTTAAGTTGAAAGAATTAGAGGTTATGCATACAAATTTACTCATAACATAGACTCATAATTAATATTCTTCCACACTTGCTTTATCTATACATATGTCTGTGTATGAGTACGTGTGTATATATAGTTTCTTTTTAACCAAAAAATTTGGAAGTCGGTTGCAGATGACATAACACTTTACCATTAAATACTTCCATATGTAGCTCCTAAAACCAAAGGCATTCTTTTATAATTATACATTGTTGTACAATCACACATAAGAAAATTCACAATAATTCCATTGTAATATGTATTATCCAGTACATGTTTAATTTCCTTATCAAACTCAAAATGTCTTTTTCAAGCTTTTTTTGAAAAAATAAAAGCAAAGATAGAAGCAAGGTTCTCACATTACATCTGTCTGCCCCTATGTTATCTTTTTTCTGGAACACTTCACCCATCTTTACATTTTTCTCATAATATTGATCTTTTGAAGAGATCTGGCTATTTCTTTGGTAGAATGTTTCACACTGAAGTCTGACTTATGGTTTCTTTGCAGTATTAACTTGGTCTTTGTTCCCTTTATTTACTATAAAATGGAAGTTATTTCTGAACGCTGGACTAGGATCAGATTCAGGTTTGAGCAAGAATTCTTACAGGGAATGTGGACCTACAAATAAATCATAGAAATACATGATGATAGCTGTTCCAATAAAGGGTGATTGAAACATACAGTGAATAGAAGAATTATTACACTAAAAAGCACATTGCCACCAATCCCACTAAAAATTTTCCCTTCATTTCAAACACGCTTGTCCCATTGTTCTTGTTCCTGCCACTTTCTGAAGCAGTTCTGGGGTTCTGGAGGTCATCTTTTGCGAATGTCTTTACAAGGTGTGATTAAAAACACACCACTGCCAAGTGCCACCCAATGCAAAAGCGGGATCACAAAATCATTTCGGTGTGTTCTCATCCATATGATTCATGGATCTGGCACTGCCACTTCTGGCTCTTCCTCACAGCCAATAAGTAAACATTTTTAATCAATCCCGGATATTGAAGCAGCCAGGACAACGCAATTAAAGATAAAACACAAAAAAGGACTTCCAGAATTGCTCCAGAAAGTGGCAAGAGCAATGGGATAAGTGTGTTTGAAGCAAGAGGGAGTGTGTTGAGGGAGATTAATGTCAATATGTCTTCTATTGCAAAATTTTTGTATTTAAACACACAACCATATTTTTCAGTCACACCTTTCATTAATGATATCGTGCTGTGTTTCTCCCCCTGCCACATTTCCTGATATAAAGATATGTCTTCTTTTGCAATTAGCAATTAACCTGTGGGCTGGCCCTTTAGCTCCATTTGAATTTCCTATGCCCCAATAACCTCTCACTGAATGGTTTTCAAATCCATTTATGGTTCTTGTCTAAATCAGGAGTTTCATTAGAGTTTGCAGAAAAATTTTCTGATCTAATCCCTTCATTTCTGTACATTTAGATATAGAATTTGGGGAGGTACGTAAGGACAAGACCTTCCTCTACAAGGGATAAGCTACAGTTCCTCCTAAAATCATAAATTGGATCCTTTATGTTTGGTGTTTTGTTTTAATTTTAATTATCATAGTTCAGAGTAATTAATGTAATAATCACCTCCAATATTGTCAAATGACTCTCTCTGTCTGAATAGAATCATAGCTTTTATTTAGTCAATGTTTTAAACCCAATGATAATTATTATTCTTTTGATGCTCAAGTTGCTACAAGCTTGTGCCAACAGAAGTCCCACTGAGTTGGCTCCTAAGTCTACACTGTGAATGAAGAGGAGCAATGACCTGACACTACACTGCGAATACTTTGATGTCTTTCAGCGTCAGATGTTCCCTGTACATATGGTCCACTACCACAAACTAGGAATTAACCATTTCTCTAGTGAGCTATGGTCTCTTTGAGTGGGGATGGTATTTAGGAAAATGGTGCTTGGTTGGTTAGCTGAGTTGGTTGGTGCTGAATAAAAGCATGGTCATATGATAAAAGCAATGTCATGTGATAAAGTCAAGATCATGGCTTCCTCTCTCACATGGGCCATCATGTACTATTTTGCCAAACCTGGTGACCTACACTCCTACTGTCTGGGAAGTTGAGGTAGGAGGGTTGCGAGTTAGAGGCCATCATGACCCACATAGAGAGAGGCTATCTCAAAAGGAAGGAAGGAAGATGGAAGCAGTGAAGGAAGAAAGGAAGGAAGGAAGGAAGAGGAAAGGGAACAGAAGGGAAGGGAAGGAAGGAGGGGAAGACAGAGAGAGGAAACAAAAATCTAGCATTTGATGTTTTCATTGCTACTAGAGTATTATTGTTGCTAAATCTTTTAGTGGTTTAGAAATCAGAAAAATCATACTGATATTTTTACAAATTAAGTTACAGAAGTTTTCTACATCTTTAATTTTTCATTTATATTACAACATTTTGACTTCCAATAGTATTAACATTTTTATTTATTTTATACAACAATATACATAAAAGTTTCAAAACTGTAGCACCAATATTACCACTAGCAACAAAACCACTGAGTGAAGTATGAGATTTCCTTATCACTGCCTTTAGTTATACATCCCATAATGAATAGTCAGAGCACCGTGCTCAAATCACTTCAGACAAGAATTTTTTCTATATTATGTAGCTATCATTCTGATTTAGAATCATATGTACTGGGGCTGAGGGTACATCTCAGGGGCAGAACACATGCTTACCTTGCACAAGCCTGGATTCAATACATATTACCAACAATTTTTCCTTTTTGTCCATTGGTTTTCATTTGAGAGCTTTTATTTTTTAAATTCTTTGAATTAATTTTGTTTTAAAGCTAAACATTCATTTATATGGTCAAAAATTAAGTTTATATAAAAGTTACATTCCAAGAAGTCAAATTTTCATCTTTCCTGCCCAAAGAAGTGGCCATTTTTATTAAAACTGACTTATACTTCTAGTGGTTATTTTCTCACAAATAAGCAAATAGCCATTTATATTAACCTCCTTTGTTACCTAAGGTAACAGTCTACGTACTTGGATCTTTACTGTGTTACTTTTTACTTGTTATGTGTCAATATTCTGGAGACTACTGCAGATAAAAATCTGGAGTTCTTTCTCATTCTTTTTCACTGCTACCAAATACTCCACTGTATGACTAAAGTATAGTTTACTGAGCCATTTGTGAAATGTCATTCAAACATAGAAAACACTCACCTCACACTAAAATATAAAATATGAACCTATATATCATTTCACCTCCTGATACATAATATTGCCTATGAAATTACTCATTTTAATAAACAGATGAATAAGTATTTTCAAGTAGACTCTAAGTTCCTTAAACACCAAGACTTTATTAAATCTCCTAGAATAACACAAGATTTGATGTCTTTGTTTTCATGAATATAATAAATAGTGAATCTCAATCCCTTTCATGAGGATAAGCAGACACCTAATCCTTGATTGCATTAATCACATATACCCCATCTCAACAAATGAGAATTAACCAGATTTAATTTGAATGATGGTTGCAGTTTATCAAGGGCCTCCCTCCTAGGAAGGAAATGGTCCAGGTGTAACTGTAATGGCTATTGCATCTGCAAAGCACTTCCAGTGAAGCAGGGCTTCGCAACCAGGGAATTATGGTTGCTTTCTGGAAGTAAATCTTTTAAAATAAATATAAAAGAAACAGGTAAAGTTACTTGAAAGTATAATATTCTCCATCACAAAGAAGGACTAGTTGATCAGAAGAAGGGTTAGCAATCCACAGCAACAAAAAGAAAAGAAGCAGGTAATGCAGATGCCCATTCACTAATGAGGAAACGGATCAGACCAAAGGATTCATTGCCTCTAGATAGGGCAGCAGATACCCCCTGTGGAGGAAAGTAATGTCCAAAGAAAGTAAAGTGCATAGAAAGGAATGTCCAAAGTTTGGCCAATTTTTTATACTTGCTTCGTGAACAATACCGTTCCTCATTCATACAGAGTTCAGGCATTGGTTCACCTCTATCTCATAACCCTATCCCTTCATCCATGATCTTTAAGAGGTGAACTCAAGACACCTTCATATCTAGATAAGAACAATGCTACTCCTTGTAAAAACAGCAAGAGCCTCAGACTCTGGCTCAAACAGTTTCAACTTTGGGTCCTGGTTTTATCAACTGTTGGTTCCACAGTTCTGAACAAGTCCTTTGATTTCTATGATCATTTCCCTTAGTGGCAAAGTGTCAGTGACAAGTACTTCTTTGCAAGAATAAAAGTCAAAATAGAATATTAAGTATAAAATGCCAGAAAAAGAGAAGCTGTTACTGAGGGCATTCTGCTCACCTCTCCCTCCCCCCGCCCCCACTGGCGCTCTCTCAGCCACCTGCATTCCCCTGTGACACAGACACTGTCCGTCTCCAAGCATTCTCTCAACTAAATCAAGTGGGACACTCAGTATGCTCAACCACGGAGCCTGCCCATGAATCACCTTCCTGTGTCCCGGTTGATGGCAGCTGTGCATTGCTAATGGCCTCCAAGCATCAGAGCTGCTCTAGTGCTGCAATTATTTGCATTAATCAAAGGCTTCCAGCAAATCTCCCACATTTGGCTGAACAGTAAAAGTGTATATTCACGCTGTGCTCAAATGAGAGATTTCACAGGCAAAAGGATACTTCCAGCACATGTTGCTCCTATGGTATTCAGCTCTGCCAACTTCTCACTCATAGAAGTCCGATTTTGCTGCAGGGTATTATCTGCATACAAGCTTACTTAACTGAGGAGAATATAGAGGTATAAGTGGACAGATATACTTGCTAAATAATCCGTATTTGAGTCGGTTGGATACACTGTGATGTCCATTCTAATTCAAAGGGGCTTTCTAAGTGTGGAAATGGAAGCTAAGCCAAGATAGATACCTGATTTCATTACACCAGGTGGGATTTTAAATAAATCACTCTCAGCCTTGCATTTGAGATGATTCCAGGGAGGGGCAAGGGCTCCAAGGAAATGAAGTCATTTTTATCCTGAAGGTCTAGATGGTGTCCTTTCCCAAGGCTCCATGGGCTCCCAAATGGACCATCCCAGAAAACATTGCCTTGTGGTTATGTGAGTCATTTCTTTCACCCTCAGCAGAAAGAAGACGTGGAAATACACCTCACCAAACCAGCACAGCCTTAGGAAGAGAATAGAGGCTTTGGGAGCTTCAGAGGACTCCTGTTAAGTCTACTGGATTTCTCTGCAGGCAAACTAAACCTAAACTCTAACACATCATCCCTGTATTCACCCATTTTCTATAATTATAACAAAGTATATGGCATTATCAGCTTCTAAAGAAAAGAGGTTTATTTTAGCTCACTATTTTGGGGGTTTCCATTAGCCTTCCATGATCAGTTTGTCTTGTTGCTTTGGGGCCTAAGTGCGATAGTCCATCATGGGAGAGTAGGGCAGAGAAAGCACATTTACTTCAGGGCCAGGAGAAAGAGGGAGATGAGGGACTGGAGACCCACCATCCCCCATGAGAGCACTCCCCAGTGACCTGACTTCCACCCACCAGGCTCTATCTCTCATCAGCACCAGATCAATCACCTCCCAAGAGTGCCAGGTTGAGGACCCGGTCTTCAACACATGGACTTTTAAGGTGCACTGAAGATGCAAACTATAACAAACCCAAGAAGACTGAAAATTGCTCGAGCAATGCATGATAACTTGTTCTCTGTATGCTAGAGTATTAGAATAATGCAAAGGAAATTCTGCAACAACCAAATGCTAAGAAGCCCACAGTGCTGAGACAATATTCACTGAGGAACCTAGAGGGCGAGGCAGCGGGAAGAGCAACTCAGCTAAGCTTGATGGAATCAATGTCCTCAAGAGGCCTCTGTCTACACATGTGCAGTTCTTCAGCCATTGGTAGTCAATGCAGGTTATTGCTTTAAAATTTCAGCATGTAATTTTTTCTAAAATAATAAGAGCTTACATTTTAATGAAAGAATTATTATCATATTCAAGCATCCTCTTTCCCACAGGACTTTATTCTTTGCATATTTATGATTCTGTTGGCCTAAAGCTGAAAGAAATTTACAAATGAACAAAGGAAGAGGTTGACCTGGAAGAATACTGTCATAAAATGCTGTCTGTGGAGATTATTTGATTTTGCTGTCCACATCCATGCGACCTTCTCCAACTAAACACATGCCAACCTTCCACTCTAGACTCATCTTCTTTCTCACACTCAGTGTCACTGCTTGAATAGTCATGTCTTTGGGTCTAAGAGAGGACATGAGGTTCAGACTTGCCCAGGAAAGCAACACACCCTCTGGGCCATGATGATAAATTTGGAAGTGGGCAAGTCACCCACTTGAGCCATAAGTGATAGCTTATACTGTTGGGAAAGAGAGGGCTTTGTTTTCACCTTGGATTTCAACTTGGGAGGATTTACTCCTAGTATAGTGGCCAGTTATCAGTGAGGCCATGGTGAAGAAAACCAGAGTCCAGAAATTAAGAGGGATTTGGGTCTATGCTAAGCTCTGGACTCTGCAGTTGCACAAGCCACTAAGTTCTGTTCTTTCACTTAAACTCATCAAAGCTGGGCTTTTCGTGCTTACTTACCTGAACACACCATCCCAATAAGATTTAAAACTGTGCTCTATACTTTAACTTCTAAAGAAAGAAGTACCTGTACTACATCTTAGGCTGTTCATGCAACAATAACAATATATCATCAACTGGGTGACATTTAAACAGCAGAAGTTTATTTTTCACCATTCTAGAATCTGAGAAGCCCAAGACCAATAAGTCAGCAGACGTGGTGCTTTGTGAAGGTCTGCTTTCACATTCAGCATCGTCTAGTCACGTCTTCACAAGCAAAAGGGAGAAGGGGGTCTCTCTAGGTTCTGTCATGGAACAGCACTAATTCCATATCTGAGAACTCTGCTCTTGTGACCTAACATCTCCTAACACTACCATGGGAGAGCTTAGGATGTCAAGGTATGTATACTGGGGGGACATAATCATTCTTCTGTAACGTATCACCCTTTCCATGCTTAACTTCCCACTGTAAAGTAGTTGGAAGGGGTTCTGAGGCAGGAGATTAGGGTGTGGCCAATTGGCTAAGCAAGTGGGTATGTCAACCATGAGATCCAGGACATATGTGCATAAAACAGTTCCCAAGCTCTGCACCTAAGGCCAATCAGAAAGTACTATCGTTGATTCTTCTGGTGTGAAATCAAACAATTTGATAGAATGGCCCAGATCTGACCCTGAAAATTGGGACTTACAAAAGACCTCTGCCATTAATCTCATGGCCACTGTGAGCTCTCAGTGGCCCATTCTGACTGCAGAGCATACTTCCTACCTTTAATAGATGGGATACCCCATTACCCTTTTCATATGTCTTGTCCAATTCTTTGTTCAGGACAACAAGAACCTGGAAAAAAATCCCTGAAAAGAGTCTACAGGACCCAAAAACTCCTAGTAGTTCTGGTCAGGAGTAGGGAGACCTGATTTCCGGTTGCACAAATGTCCAAAGTATCAGCCAGAATATGGGCAAGGTACTGAGTTCGAACGAACACACAAGAACTCTTTTTTTGGTGGTATTGGGGATTGAACCCAAAGCCTGCTCACTTAAGTTACGTCTGCAGCTCTTTTTATATTATTATTATTATTATTATTATTATTATTGTTATTATTATTATTATTGAGACAGGGTCTGTCTAAGTTGTCCAGGCAGGACTCAAATCTTTCATCCTCCTGTCTCAAGCCCCAGAGTTCTAGCATTACAGCTGTGGGCCACCACACTTGATCCTCAGTAGTCTCATTTAGGAAATGACGGGTCTGAAATGGAGAATTTCTGAGGGTTCTCCAGCTCTACAATTCCTCTCTGGGTCTCATTTAACAACCCTGCCGAGAAGGATTTTGAGAAAGCATCAGAAAGAAAAATGTTTTCTACTCAGTAGATAGTTACTCACATAGACAGATTTTTTTTTTTTTTTTTTTTTTTTTTTTTTTGGTATGTGTGTGAGTGTTCTTTAATCATCTCTATCAGAGACCCTAAACCTGATGGCAGAGGGCACGGTTTAAAAATAAATAAATCAAAGAAACATACACCTTAATACATGTACTTCTTCACCTGCTAGCGAGGTCGAGCATGTGAACCAGATGAAACTATTTTCTAATTTTCAAACAAGGCCAGCTGGGCAAAGCTATACCAGTCTTTGATAAATGAGAAGGAAACTCATTAAAGAGACCCTCATGCTTTTTCTTTCTTTTCTTTTCTCTTTCTTTTTTTTTTTCTTTTTCATCAAGATTTTCTGCAAGCTGCAGTTAATGATTGGAACAGTCTGTAGGCTGCAGTTAACAATCCTGGTGTTTGTGTCTCCGCTGAACTTGTTTATTTGCATTTAAAAGGGATTCGGGGCTGGATGTAAACACTTTGATGGGATTTATGGCAGAGACAAAGGACCGTTAACATTTTGATCCAGTGGACAGGAAACTGAAAAGCCATCATTAAATTGGTAACCAATGGTATTGAAGTTACCTTTTGAAATCACCGATTGGAGGTTTGGAGCATGAGGGATCAGAACAGAAGACATAACTGAAAGGAAGGAGGGCGGGAACACCAATCTTGCTTTTGGAATTTAGATGCTTTCATTTTGTATTCATAAAACGAGAACAAAAAGAAATACTTTTTAGGTCCACCAACCATTACAAACCTCGAGGTAAAAACTTGAAAGGGTGCCAGACCTGGTGGCATGTGGCTGCAGTCCCAGACGCTGTAGGGACTGAGGTGGGGGAATCTCTTGAGCCTGAGAGCTCAACACCAGCCTGGACAACACAGCCAGGCTCTGTCTCATTATATAATTAAATAATAAAGATTGAAATCACTGGCCATTATGTGGACAATTTGGAATAGAGATACGGTCATACACCCCCAACGGTTTTCATCAATGATGGGCCACTTATTTGAAGGTGGTCCCATAGATTACAATGGAGCTAAAAAAATTCTTACCACCTAGTGACATCACCATCATCTAAGGCCTGAGGACAATGCATTCACACATTTGTGACGCTCTGCCAATTGCCAGGTACGTATAAAGGCATAGCACATATAATTACATGTGATATGCAATACTTGATAGTGATAACAAAGGATTATGTTGTTGATGTATGTACTTACTATAATTTTTATTTTGGAATGTACTTTTTTAACTTATTAAAAAATGGACTGTAAACAGTAAGCCGTGTTTTGCCAACAGCAACATTATACGGTATACCTAATATTTACTAGGTCTCTCAATGGCATCATTTCTCCCGCTTGATTTTAATCTGGGGTTTTGTCTGTCATAGCTTTATCCACTACACAGTCTCAGTAGGTAGCACGCTATATACTGCTTTTAGATTTGTGTCAGTGAATCCTGTTTGCCCAGTGACAAAATCACCTAAGGACTCATTTCTCAGAGCGTTGTGTCTGTACACAGACTGCCTTCCTTCAGGGTAACTCCGGGGGACCAAGGAGGATAAGCTTGGAAACACTCAGCTCAGAGACTGCACCAGGCAAAGCCTCTTCCATCTCAAATGACCCTGATGCTCACAGAGCTCCTGGCCACTTTGCTAGGAAAAGTATCCAAACCTCCATTTCCTCATCTTTAAAAAGGAATAGAGTGAGGCATGGTAGCTCATGCCTGTGATCCCAGCACTTCAGAGGCTGAAGCAGCGGGATCACTGTGAGTTCAAGACCAGCCTGGGCTCCACAGTGAGATCCTGCTTCCAAAAAAAAAAAAGAATAGAAATAGAATTTACTTTAAAGACTCTGCAAACATTTAAGACTTTCTCTGTGAAACTTTCCTTGATTCTACCAAGCTAGTATCGATGTCTCTTCTTTTATTATTTATTTTTCCTAAATTGTGCAGTTTGGTCCTAAACTTATGATTCTCCTCAGTAGCTGAGATTTCAGGCATGTATTGTTAAAACCTTTTCTTTCTGCTTCCCAACTCTGTGTGTGTGTGTGTGTGTGTGTGTGTGTGTGTGTGTGTATGTGTGTGTGTTCTTTGTACAGCACATACCTAAAGCCATTAATGTTATCTGTATGGTTTTCTCTCTTGCCCACACACTGTGGGCTCATTGGGAACATACATCCATTCATGGATCACTATCTTCTGTGTGCCCAGCAACCTCTTGGGTACTCAGAATCCACCAAGGAATAAGAAAGACATAGGTGTAGGACCTGCCCTCAAGGAGCTGAGCATCTATGGTGGGGAAAGAGGTCCCAATTACAACACAAGGACAACTTTGTGAAATAAGGAATGGTGCACTTTTAGAAATGTAAGGCACCTTAGATCCTTAATTACTTGTTGAGAGAATATAAGGGCGTGAATAAATCTGTTTGTTCCCTTCCCATTTGAGGCATCAAGACCTTTAATTACACAATGCAGAAATGGAGGATTAAGGAGGTTTAAGTAGCTGTCAAAACTTCATATTTGGCCACTTTTTTATTTTCCTACCACTTTGTTTAAAACATATAGAATCATGAGAATGTCCCTATTTAATATTTTATCTCAGCACAGAAATTTTAAAAAAGCTCCACATTTCAGATTTATCCATCTAAAGGATATGAATGGGGAACCCTTGATCTATAAAACAATGCTCCTACTGGGAATCAGACAGCATTCTGGGTAGATCATCTATTGCACAATATTAGTGCTTCCTTTTGATTTTTATTTAAACTTTCTTCAAAGCTTCAAATTCTTCAGTAACTTCTAGGAGTGATAATTGTATCTCTCAGGAGGTATGGCTAATGTTTAAAAAGAATCATGATTTCTAAAACAATGAAAGAGCTATTTATGCTAACCACAGCAGCTAAATCTATTTATCAATAGGCTGTTTCTCCTAAATGAGTTAATATAACTACTCATAAGGCCAAACCTATTGATGTTTCATATATTTAGGACTTTTTGAATTAATTTTCCCTCCGAGGAGTAGCAATGAAATACAAAGAGAGCCTCTCTTTCTTTTTCCTTTGTGCATTACTAGGGATTGAACCCGGGGGCCTTGCACATGCTAGATAAGCACTCTACCACTGAGCTCCATCTGAGTGCTGAGACATTACCATTTTAACATTGGAATAAGTAGGGTTGTGTTGGAAATTGCACTGGTCTAGCCTGGGTCTCCACAAATGAGATCAACTCTCCCAACTGTACTTTTCAAATTTTTCTATCAGAAATCATTTAACTTTTCTGGACTCTAGTGTTCTCATTGATAAAAGTGAGACAATAAAACTGGAAAAGCAATCAAAGCCTTGTACAGCTTCAGTATTCGAGGGTTCTAATATTTCCATTTAATCAGTGTGAGAGGTGCTCAGTCCAGGTCTTCAGGCTCAGAGCCCATTTTTTTTTTTGGATATGGGAGTCAAATTTCTAATGGGAACCCATGGCCTGGCTTGGAGAAGCACTGAACACCTTTTCCCAAAATCTCCACCAGTTCTCTTTAGTAACCAAAATGGAATTGAAAATCTAAATAAAAGGAGTATGCTTGCCATGGAGAAAACAATAAGAGAAATACAAACTCTTTAGCACACAAGAGTGAGTATATACATGGCCACTTTCTCAACACACATAGATACAGAAATATAGGCAAGACTTCTATTCCTCAAGCCAACCAATGCAAATAACCTCAGCTCCAAGAGTAAACTAAATAGGAGACAAAAATCAGGCAGAGTGCATTCAAGTGGTGAACATGTGAAAAATTCTTTTGATACAATCTAGAGTCTGAATCATGTGCATTTCGAGAATAAATTTCAGGATGTTTATTTTTTCCTTTCAACAACAGGGTGTAGTAAATAAGACCACAATAAGAAAAGGGGCATATGTGTGACTAGAAATATATTTTCTTTGGATCACTAAAACCACAAATGCAAGTGGCACAATATGCAGAAGTAAAACAAGGATAGAGAAAACCTTTACTTAAGGGGAAAATGTGCATATCATACGTGCAGTAGTTGATGGTCCCAAGCACATCACACGTGGGGAAGGTTCATACTAATTGCCATTATTGTAATGAATAATGTTAAAAATGAAATATTGGGTTATGAGTTTGGACAGGTCACTTTCAAAGTTTTGATACATAGGAAGATGAGAGAGACACACAGACTGTAGCATTAAAAAATAAAATTAGTAAACAGGTTATGCCATTAAAAGAAATATCAAGAGCCAGTTCAAAACCAATCCAAGGTCATGCGAAATTTCAAAGAATGGGATAATGGCACTCAGGAAGAGAACTTGTCAAGCAAATTGACCCAGATAGTCGACTGTCACGCAATTCTGAGAAAAGATTGTTGAAAATTGGTTTCTTTATTACTCAGCCCAACCCAGGACCTTTCTTCAGCATTTTTCCACGTTCATCCTACGCCTGACCAAAGCTCTGTGGCTTATCACCTCTTTGTAGTTCCTGCCCTCACCAAGAAGAAAAACTACAACTGCCTGGAGACTCACAGCTTTCACTTCTTCCTTCACTCATCAAACTTGTGTGGAATCCCTATTAAGCAGAAACACTAATTTGAAGCTGGAAGTGCTACAGTGAAACTATCAGATGAGGTCTTTGCCATCAAATATTTTGCAAGCTCATTAGGGGGTGGGAAGTTAGGACCCACAATCACTAGCAACGACTGAAACGCTGTAAGCCCCAACCAGAATGGGTTACGGTGGTTGTGATGGGACATACTAGTCCAAAATATGGCTCACTAACATTTGAGAGAACGGCACAAGTAGGAAAATCCTGCTTGCCTTTCCCTCGCCCTTTTCTGAAGCAAGTCATAAAGCCTGCATTCAAAACATATCCTCCCTATATTGAGGTTGTGCCTAGGTAGATCAAAGTTCTAACACCTGATACCTGTGAATGTGACCTCATTTGGAAATGGGGCCTTGGAAACCTGGTTACAAGGAAGTCATTAAGGTGAGTTCAAGTCCAATATGACAGGTGTCATTAATAAAGGGAAAATGTGAACATGGATACACATAGGGAAGAAATGCAGAGACATACAGGAAAGAGACAGCTATGTGACAAGGGAGGGCAAGATTGGACTAATGGGTCCATGGAATGCCATTTTGGAAAGCCTTTTATTTTTTTGAAATAAGGCCTCACTATGCCATCTGGAACTCCCTATATCTACAAAGCTCAAACTAGTCTTGTACTCGTCATCCTCCTGCCTCAAAATTGTAAATTCTAGGACTGCAGTGTGTACCAAAGATTTCTAGCAGCACCAAGAGCCAGGAAAGGTTTTAGATTAAAGTGGCCCTGCTAACACTTTAAGTTGGGGTATCTTACTTCCAGAACTGTGAGACAATACATTTGTGTTGTTTTCAGCCACCCATGTGCAATACTTTGTTAAACAGCCCTAGCAAACTAATACAAACCAGAGCTATTCAAATAAGCTATCCTTAAATTCCTGACCTCCAGAGACCACATGAGATAATAAGTTTGTTGTTTCAAGCCAATGAAGTTTGGTGTAACACATTGATACAGCAGTAGTTAGACTAAAACTAATACTTTCTTATTCCAAGTCCAGCAATTATTCTGCTGAATCAAATTGCTAAAAAAAAAAAAAAAAGCCACGAACAGTTAGCTTAAATTGCTGATGATGTTTTAGAGACACTGATAGACCTTTCCACCATTAGGCAGCAAAGCAATGGAAGTTAGATACCATCCAAAAGCAAAATCAATCTCACCTAGGTTATAACGGCTTCATGAGTTAGCAAATACACAGAGTGTTCTAATAAAATCAGGAAGAGGAACAGTGTATTATAAGGAGCATAGTTAGTGACTGTTCAACTACTTCTTGGATAGGCCAATAGAAAGAGATGATAATTATGAAGATAGATTGATTGATGGATGGATAGATGGATGAGATATATATGAGAGATAGATGAGAGATAGATAGATACATGATAGATAGACTGATAGATAGAGATATGGATAAAAAGGAGCAAGTTAGCAAGGGGGCTAGAAAACAAAGAGAATACCCAAGAGAAAACACACAAAAAAATAGAATTCCATGTGCTAGAAAGGTGGAATTATGGCTCATATAAACTACTGTAGCTTTTTGACAATTATTTTCTTCAGCTTATAAATAGATTCTTGTTTTCTTCCTTTCCTCCTTCTCAATTTTTAAAAATGTAATGCTTTATTTTTCCATTTTCTTTTTTTATTTTGCACAGAAACACAATAAAAATGATACAGAATTTCAAATCAAGATGATAGGAAATTAACAATGGTTATTATGTTGTATATTGTTATCTTCAAAGTACTTGCTCAGATTACCAGATACAGGCATGCAAAATTCATCAAATAATATAAACACTACTGTTTATTAGTAGTACAATTATCTTAGCTATCTTATGTGTGTATATATATTTTTTTTCCCTTCTTTTCTCCTTGCCCCATCCCAGTTGTTCTTTCCTTTTGAGCAGTTTCTTTCCCTTTCACAGTATCTATTAATACTTTTGGGTCTTGTTTACTCTTTTAGTTTCTCACACTAGGGAGACAATACGATGTTTACACATGCAAGTCTGATTTATTTCACTTTTAAGTATGGTCTCTAGTTGCATCCATTTATCTATGAAAGCCTCGAGTTTATCTTTCTTTATAGCTGAGTAGTATTTCATTGTATAAAAATACCACAGCTTTTTTATCCATTCCCCAGTTGATGGGCATTTAGGTTGTTTCCAAGATTTAGCTATTACAAATTGTGCTGCTATAAACACAGGTGCACAAATAGCACTGTGCTATGAGGTTTTTAATTCTTCTGAAAAAAAAAAAAACAGAAGGGAAATGGCTGGGTCTAATGGGACCTCCAATCCTAGTTTTGTGAGGAATCTCCACACTGATTTCCACAGTGGTTTCACCAGTCTACACTCCTCCCATCAACAGTGGAGAAGTGTTCCTTTCTCCCCGCAGCCCCTCCAGCATTTGTTATTTGTTGATTTTTTTATGATAGCCATTATTTCTGGGGTGAGATGGAATCTTAGTGTTGTTTTATTTCTGATGGAGGGGAGAACAGAATATTTGCTTATGTTTTGTCTCGTTTTGTTTTGTCTGAAACATTTCTGGTACTAGAGACCGAACCAAGAGTCACAAGCGTGGTAAGCATACGCTATAGCACTGAGCTACATCCCCAGTCCCTGCATTCATAGAGTACTTGACAATTTACTGAGTCTTGATATCGTTATTTAGCCGTCTTCCATTTAATTTGGTGATTAAAATTTGATCCAGATGAGACCACTTCACAATATTTCAAGTTTGAAGACGAAAAGGAAAATCAGAGGTGATAAGCCCTTTGGCCTATGGCTTCTTTCTCAGAAAGCAACTGATTGAGTTTAATACAGCACAGTCCAGGGTCCAGCCTGCTCATCGCTGGGACCCGGCATAGCATTATCTGTCATTCAGGCAGTCACAGGGACACTAGTTCATAGGAAGCTATTTGAAGTCATAAATCCAACACCCCTCACCTCTAATCACCATCTGTTACCTACTGTATTATTTCCCCTCTTTGTTAGTATGACAAAAGCCAAGCACTTCCACAGCAAAAAAATTCTTCCTTGTCAAGTAACAGTAACAGGAAACTGTTAACTCTAACATGAAACACCGAATACAGGATGTTATTCCAATTTTGTTCTTTGGACCACAGTTTCCTTCCAGAAAAGTTACATAGAAACTGAGCCACGCCACCTACATGTCTTCATGTGATCACCCCACGTCCATACACAAATTTTATGAATTCACTGTATTTCAACACCGTTGAATTTAACATTTTTCTCACAGGTTTCTTTGCCTTTAATCAAAGCATAGCAACAAGCAAATGACAATAATTTCCTGTGGACCCACCATCCTTTTAAAAAGCAACTATTGATTGGCTGTGATTAAGTGAAGACAAAACTACATGCTGTGGTAGTTGAAATACTTCTGGAATTTATTAACTTCAGCATACATGCTAAGGGCAAATGAGCTTCTTTAATTTCCATAATGAAATTGTTTTTGTAAAGTTAAAAATACTGTAATGAGGCCAAAACGGTGTGCTTTCAGGGGGCTCCCATGGTGAAACAAATGAGATTTTAGCTTCTCTAATTGGGCATACTGCAAGCTGGCTTGATGCTGTCCTCCACACAGGATGTTTGTTATCCTAACAAAAAAGGGGTCTACAGCTGTCAGCACAATGTTAGATGGCTTTTCAGAAGCCAAGCCATCAGGAGGAAGACCGCGGCTCTCTGGCTGGGACCACCCAAAGGGAAAGATCAAGTAGAGAACAGTGCTTCTCTTCCCTGATTAAGAAGTTATTCGTTAGGTAATTTGTTTACAGCTATCAAAGAGAAGCTTGGAAACAACTGGGGAGAATTCCCAGAATCCTCTGAAAGAATTTTATTTGATTAAGCAATGAATATGGATATTCTTTCTCTCTCTTTTGGCCTCTTATGAATTAAATCTCATTACCTGTCAACATGGGCCTTTGGAGTCTTAGTGCTGCTGTAGCAAA
This sequence comes from Chinchilla lanigera, assembly GCF_000276665.1. Lineage (NCBI taxonomy): Eukaryota > Metazoa > Chordata > Mammalia > Rodentia > Chinchillidae > Chinchilla > Chinchilla lanigera. The sequence continues at coordinate 33,312,165 of NW_004955405.1, read as the reverse complement.
CAAAAGTTCGGCCTGTTTTGTGGAGGCAGCGATGCCAAACTCAGCTGGTAGGCCGCCACAGCGGGTGCCATGGAAACAGCCTCCAGCCCCCTTTGAGCTCTGGAATGGTTTTGATGTAATATTGTCTTCATTTATTTTTAACCATAACTTCCAACTACAAAGGAAAGTAAAATGCAAGGTTACAGTCAAATTAATTTCCAGCCACCAGAAGGAAGTCAGTAACTGAACTTTCACGGTTTGAAACAGGTATTTTAGATTGAGTGTACATATTCAACAGGATCCAGGAAGATGAATAATTTGGGTGTAAACTTACACACCACAGTTTCATGTACTTGCTGCTAGACAAGTGAGTGACTGTTACACTATCAAAACCCATGAAAAATTAACAGCATACTCACCAAATGAATTCAAATCTCCTAAATCCAATTACTCAAAGAAATAAATATTTAAAGGAGAGTATAAGCTTCTATAGTAGGCTATAATTATACATTGCAGTAGCGAAATGTGCACTTCCAACAGTGCAGTTCCAAATGTTCTGTATGTATTGTTTTAGAGAACATTATAAATCATCAAGCAGAAATTAGTTTAAATAGATTTTATTATAGTAAAACTTTCCCCTCTTGCCTCTAATTAATAGTTCCTATTCACATTAATTTGATTGTTGCTTCTAATTGGTTCAAAAAATAAAACAATCTCACTTTAATAAAACAAAAGGATGCCACTTACTATCCTTTTTTTTTATTGGTCTTTCCAATTCTCTTTTAATAAACTTTTACATACAGTTGTTCAAGGACTTTAACTAATCTTATATTTACAAGATACACTTAAATATAAAAAAGACTATTGGGGGAAAATCTGTCAACATAAGTTTTATTAATATAGAATATAAACTAAAATTAACTGAATATATAGTTACTTTACAAATATAGTTAACTTATTATATATATACACACAGTGGTACGTTGGTTCACAAATTTAATCTATTCCCTAATTCTGAGAAAGATGGCCATGTTTATGTCCATTCAGGGAAGATGGCTGTGGTCACATTTGTCACCCCATTCAGAGTCTTCCAATGGAAGCAAAATTTTGCTGAATGCATCTATGTGTAACAGATGTGTTCATGAACCAATATATGTGTGTGTGTGTCTCTGTGTGTATGGACTTCTAGGTCCAGAATGATGATAACACTGAAAATCACATAGGAATCAACTATTCATGATTGTATTTAATTGTGAAGAATCCAAATGCTAAAATCTTAAGACAACAGCAAAGCTTGGTGGTTAACAGCCTCTGGAATCTAAGAAATCTGGGCTGAAATAGCAAATAATTTTCAATAATTGTTTGGTCCTGTATCTTTAGTCCTAGAGAGCTCAGTTTCCTCACCTGTAAAGTGAGGACCACAAAAGCACTGACCTCAGCAAACTGCTGCATCCAAGTGACCTTGCACACTGGCATAGCGTTTGCATGTTGTTAGCCATCAGGTAACTTATGTGATGAAGAAGAAGTGACACATATGATGATAGTGATATCATATGGGGATCCATAGATCAAAATATTCTGTGTTTTAACACACAGGAGATTAAATTTGCATGCCTGGATACTGGAGTTTGAGATGACCAGAAGCTCACATGAGCATGTAAAATATACTTTGTTGTTGTAGTTCTTGATATGAAATACAGCATTTTAAGTGGGAGAAATGTCAAATGCTTCAATACTCAACAAGGGGAGACTGAAGGAAGAGGAGTGGGAGACATATTTCAGTGGGGAAGGGGACAAGGGATTGAGGGCCACAGCACAGCTCCAGAGGCCTGACAGCCCCCAGAAGGATTTCTAATGTCAACAGGAGCAGAACTCAGCAATCAAACAACGATAATCACTTAACAGAGACCCTCAAAGATCGGAGATGAGATTCATATCACTGGAAATGTACAAACTGGAATCATATGCATATGTATTTCTTGATGAAACAGGCCAACAAAAAAAAGAGAATTGTAGTATGATTTGTTGATGGAAGTCTGCTAAATTTTTAGTCTTTTCATAAAACATGCCAAAAAAATATATAGCTTTTCAAGTAGAGGTGCAGCAGGGCAAAGGCAGGGAACATCCCATGGCAGCAAACTGCTCACCGGATATCTAGGAAGCAGAAGCAGCGGAAGGGACGGCGACTCGGTAAGCTTCGAAGGCACAGCCTCCGAGACCGAAGGACCGCCCACTTCCCCATAGCGCCACCTTGAGGACCAAGTATTTAACACACAGGTCACAGGAGGACGTTCAATATGCAAACTAGTGCTTTCACTCACCCAAACCGAGCGTGTGCGTGTTCTCCGGACTTCCTGCTGTTCACAGTACTGGCCTAAGCTCATGACAGGTATTTCACATGATAGCAAACATTGTTATATGTGAAGACAAAAACAACAAAAATGTGGCTAGATGAAGTTGAATTATTTAGCAGTAAATATACTGCAAGGGTCAATGATCATTACACGTTAAGAATGTGATCCACAGAGAGTCTAGCACTAAAAGTCATTATTTGGCATCAGATCACAATATCTCCTTTATAGCCATTGAAATAGTTTTGTTATCTGAGTATATCAATAGATAATAATAAAATCTATTTTCTAGTCAAATCACTTATGGTATGAAGACATTTCAAGTCATTCAAGCCTATTTTCTTTTTAAATACTAAATATATGTGTATGTGTAGTATTGTGTAGTATGTGTCCATAGTATGTGTATGTGTAGTACGTGTATGTGTCGTTAGATATTAATATACATATATGCTCTTAAGGAAGCATTTATCCATTTAAACTTTCAGAATGAATTTTCAATTGTGCAAGATTGCCACTCATCTCAGACGTGAATACTGCAACATGTATGGGCACAGCTGAGGTAAATTTATCATGACAGCAACCAAATAATAAATCTGTATCTCCATAACCAGTTCCATTTCCGAATAATTTCTCTGTCGCACATTATTTTAGTCTGGCAGATTGCTCCATTTTCTCCCTCTCTCTCTCTCTTTGTCTTCTCTTTACTTTGGGGTTAAACTGCACTTTCAAATTCACATTATTTTGCAGATAGCATGTCACCTTCACTTAAGTCGCTGCAGCTGGCATTTCTCTTCTAGCAGCTGAAGCAGTTAATTTACTTGCATTGACCAGCCAGCACTGTAATCTACCACCTGATAACTGTGTTCTTCTTGGGCCACCAAAGTCTTAAAAGACAGACTTAATTTTTGCCATTCTATAGGTTGAATTCTCATAATTCGGTATTAAATTATTTAATTCCCAAGGAGCTCCATGACTGTGTGGGGTGTAGATTTTTTTAAAAGAAAAATTATAAAGGGGTCACTTTATCCATCTGTGTTGTGTTTGTTAGAGGCGGACAGACCATATTGTAAATGGTGCAATCACACAGAAATCTCAAACACACTGAAATGTGAGGGTTGTACATGTTCAAAGGCTGCTGGGTAAATAGCCTGTTCGCATATAAGAAGGTTATTCCAAATAAAGTAATTTTTGTCATTGACATTATTAAAAGAATGGTGAAGCAGGACAAATATTATACAGTATTCTAGACAGATGTATTCTAAAATGCTCACATGCCAGTGATTTAATATTGTAAAGCGGAAGTGGAAATAATTTTTAAACTCACCAAGTCACACTAAAAGTAAATATTTCTGTTAATCCAAAAATGTTAGACCATTAAAATGTGCTAATGTTGAATTTCACAGCTATTTTAGTCTTCTGTAAATAATTACTATTTCCACTTTTCTCTAGACATTTATAATACCAGAAAATGCTAATTCATACTTATCAAGAGAAGATAAAGCCAGAAACCAGAAATGTGCCCAGTTCAGTCTGTTACTTTATTTTGGGCGAAGAGACTGCAGTTTTGACAGTGGGGCCATCTGCTACTAACTTTTCTCCTCATCATCATGCCAGTCCAGTCAAAAGCAATTAAACCTGTTTTGCCATTATAATATGTAGATAATGATGATAAATTATAGCTTTAAAATGAGTCTCAAATTATGCATACGCTAGGTATTTTCCTTACAGCTACTGATGTAGAAGATATTCCTGTACATGTGAAATTTTTCAGCTATTTTATTAATGATGTTAGCTCTATAATGAGCTACCTACCAGGATATTTTGCAGGCACAGAGCCTAGCAGTCATTATAAATCTATTTATATCCCAGGAAGATGTTTCAAGTGGAGAGCAGAACCCTAACATTCTGCATTTGCTGTTGAACAAAATATATAGCACATACGGCTCCAACTTGCTATGTTTTATTATGTCACATAATCAATAAAACACATAAATACCACCAATAAAAAGGAGCAGGAAGAAAATTCTATGGCTCCCGCACAACATGGGGTTATGTAGCAGGGAGAAGATGAGGCTTAATGATTTCCAGGGACAGACACAAACTTATTTCTTGTTTTGTTTTGTTCTGTTTTCTTGTACTAGGGATTAAACCCAGGGCTTTCACGTTGAGTTACAGCCCCAGCTTCTTTACTTTTTCATTTATTTTCTAATTTTGAGATAGTGTCTAACTAAATAATGAAGTTGCCCACGCTGGGCTTGAACTTCTCGTTTTCTTGCTTCAGCTTCTCAAAGAGCTGAGATTAGAGGAGTGCACCGCCACGATTGGCTCAAATCTGTCATTCTTAAGGCAAACCTTACATTACCTCTGACTGTCACCAAAATGTTCATGCTTTTCTCAATATAGAAAGTATAACTAAGCCAATGTTCCCAAATAAGAACTAGCATCAGTCTTCTTTCAGGAATGTCAGTGGAGACCGCCATATTGGACAACTGTGCTATTTGCTTGGTTTTACTTTTTAAATTTGCAGCTGAGAGCACAATTATTTTTTCTAGGAGATTTGGTACAATTTTGTTTCCACCTTGAAATTATGTCGAGAAAGAATGAAGGGGGCTGGGGATATGGTTCAACAGTACAGGTGCAAGGTCCTGAGTTTGATTCTTGGCACACAAAAGAGCATGAAGGAAGGAAAGAAAGAAAGAAAGAAAGAAAGAAAGAGAGAGAGAGAAAGAGAGAAAGAAAGAAGGGAGGGAGGGAGGGAGGGTAGG
>NW_004955405.1:33257348-33306970 GCF_000276665.1 Chinchilla lanigera | reverse complement strand
AAGGAAGGAAGGAAGGAAAGAAGGAAGGAAGGAAGGAAGGAAGGAAGAAGGAAGGAAGGGAGGGAGGGAGGGAGGAAGGAAGGAGGGAAGAGGACCAAGAAACTGAATGCCCACAATGTCTCACACCCCACTGCGGCTCTTTAAGATACTGCCTCTCTATAGCTGGTAACTGATGTGGCTTTGCTAACTGACAGTCACAGAATTGAACCACTCCTTGTACTGTTTCCTACAATTATTCTCTCTAAGAAGAAACCATTTGGCATAATAAACATGTATTAATTATGGATACCCAACTTTCTAATTCTGTTTTATCATCAAAACACGGACTAATGATTATGGGGAGAAGAAAGGAACAGTTTTGTCGGAAAGAAACGAAACAGCAACACTGGACTACGCTCTGCCTTGCAGTCATTCACTACAGCCTAGCCCTTTCTTTACTATGCAACACTCATAAATAAGTCAGGGGCGGCGGAACATGAAAAAATGAGGCACTCACCAATTATATTGGCCACAGTGCTATATAAAAGGATGTAGTCTATTGATATTTTAATAAGCCTTCTCCTGAACTGTATTGGAAACAGGCATCTTGATTGCAGCTAATCATCTATTTGCAGCAAAGGCATTATTCACTGTGACTTATACAGGGCTCTACCTCGATTTCACACCATTCTTCAAATCATCACTTTAGGTCTTAGCCTTAGTGTCCAGGATCTTTCCCCAGACAGATGAGAATAACAGGCATTTGCTCAGCACAGACAAATTCCCAGCACTGGACACCAACCAACTGCATGGTTTCTTTTCTTTTACTTTTTCATCCCGATTTATAGTCAGGAGCCTTTAGGTAACTAGAGAGTTTCACAATATAGAAGATGTTTGGTCATATTCTTACACTGGGGACATATTTCAAATCTTGAAGAGAGATTGCTTAATTTCAAGTTCTACATCAGTTTAATAAATGTGTGTTGTGTGTTGAGTGTATGCAAATGATGCTTTTGGAAAAGTATTTATTGTACCAGAAAACAGCTTTTGCAATAAACAGTGCAAACATTCTAATATTAGGCTTGGCAAGGAAAGTAACAAGAGCAGGAATGTCATAAGATAGAATAATAAAATGGAAGGGATGGCAGACTACCAAAGAAGAAAATGGGGACAACTGAGTAGTATGAAGAACTCAGAAAGGCACCCTTATTTCCACAATTCTGAGAGATGACCTGCATGGAGGAAGTCGAGCCTACAAAGCCTTCTTTGCAAAGTTAGGGGGTAGGTAGTGCAGGGAATAGGCTGCAAAGAGTTTAGGAACCTCTCAACCCCAAGTGGACTCAAAAGCTTCCACTGCTCCAGCTAGGTAATCTTACTCATTTTCCTCAGAGCTTCTATTTCTTCATTGGTCAGGTGGATAAATCCCCCTACCTCACAGGATCAGTATGAAGGAAGGGTCACAGAAAAATATCTACTACATCCCTTGCATAAGGCTAGGGGCTAATAAGTGGCGTTTGTCATGATTCCCTTTTAGGCCCAGTATTTATTTCAGTTAATATTTTACCTGACTATAAAAGTTATACATGAGCATCATGAAAAACATTTCTTTCTTATTTCCTCTGTAAAATATAAGGGCTGATAAAAATACAGTGATTTTTAAATTTAAAAATATTTGTGACAGTAAAACATTGTAATACGTTGCCATTAATCCCCCCAAGACACTCCCCACTCCGTTTACATGCAGTTATTCATCATTCTTGTCACTTACTGTAGCAGCTCTTTAAGTTCATGGGGGTTTGAGTTGCACTGTTGTAACTGCGTGGATGTCCTGAACTGATTCAAAACATTCCTCTTTTATGGCCATTGTGACTTTGGGGAAGAGGAAGAACTTGCACATTGTCAGGTCCGGTGAACAGGCGGAAGGGAACACATGGTCACGGCTTTATGAGGCTGCCTTTCTGCTGCATAGCACTTGGCAACAGCAGTCACTGTAGTTTTAATCACAATTTGTTAAGACTCCCCCGAAAGGGAACTTCCAGAACTGCTTCAAAAAATTCAAGAACAATGGGTAAGTGCACTGGAGGTGAGGGGGAGTATTCTGAGGGGGATTAATGGCACTGTGTCTTTATTATAAATACATTCTTTACAATTTTAAGCATTCACCATGTTTTTTTATCACACCACGTAGGCTTTCTCCCTCTCATTGGCGAATTCTTTCACAATGAAAACCTCAACCTTTCCTGCCCCTTCTGGGCAGCTAGGAATCCTGAATCCCAAGGCTGAGCTTCTAAATGTTTGGTGCACCTTGTTGTGGTTGATAGAATCTTTCCCTCACTTTTTTCCCATAGATCTTGACTACTAAGAATCACTAGCAACTCTACTGAAGGAGAAATGGTATGAATTAGTACACTAGGGCAACCATTTGGGTACTTTGAAAAAAATCAGAAACTTGATTAATTTGAGATGTAAGATTTTGAGGGCCGTTCCAGGAACTCTAATGTGCAGCCCAGGCTTCATCCTGTGTGGAGGTGGAGCTGAGCTAGTAGGCAGAGCTGGGCTGACTCACACTTGGTCTAAGCTTGCTCATGAGCATAGATCCCTTAACTGCAGCCTCTATCTTTGAAGACTCTCCTAAGAAATGAAAACACTTTCTACTGTGTCTGCAGGGTGATTGGGGTTTAGTACACAGTGTCTTGTAAATTAAAGCAGTCCCAAACCAGCTGACTAAATATATTGCACTCCATCTTCCCATCTATCCCTTTTATTCCCGGTTAACAGCTGCAAATGCATTGCAGTGTTTGTTTGCCTTAACAAAGAAGACACTTTACTCCCTAAAGAGCATGTGCCCATCAAGATGATGCTAAGGGCGCATGTGGACCATCAGCACCCTTCCCCTAATCCTCCAAGGGTCCAGCAGTCCAGCTCCTGAACCGTGTATCTATCCCTTTGTTTGACCTTTTCAACTCTGGCACCAGGCTGCACTGTCTTTCCACAATTACTTGTTTTGTTTTGTTTTTTATTTTCAAAATTCTGAGAATGCACTGTTTTAATTTGTATTTAATTACAAGTACATTGGAGATGTATTTTTTAAAATGCTCCCTTAACAACTCTTTCACTCAAATCCTTTTCTAGAAATGAAAAGGCGACTTGATTGAAATCAGACTTAAATCTGACTTACCTGAAAGTTATAATGAGTTCTCAAAGATCAGTGAATTCTTCTAAAACCCACTCAGTCGTGGGAGAGGGGTTAACCCACCCTCATACTCTTGATGGAGACACTGTATCGTGCTTCCTCCTCTGCCCAACTCCGAAGTAGCAGTTAGCTGATAAATGCTGACCCAGCCACCAACTCGGTCGACATTAGTCAATTATGCCAGTGCCAAACAGAAAATACTGAGCAGTGAAAACAAGCTGTATGAATTTCTATCGCATCAAAATAGCCCTATTGATTTCAACTCCATTTTCCAAGGAAAGTAGAAGAGAGTTTTCCAAGCGGAAAGCTAGAGAGAAAGAAGCAAGGGAATATTCCTGGTTATGCATTCATTGTTTACACTTTTGCCTTGGTGCATACTAATTTAGAACTGATACTTGGATCTCACCCTGCTCTCAATACAGTTCAAAAAGAAGCAGATCCAATTTAAACAGGTTGGAAAGGTCTGTTGGTCTGTTACTGTGGCAACAGCCATCCCAAGACAGAGCATAACTAATAAGTTAACTGGATGCACCTTGTCCCAACCATCCAACATAAGCCATAAAACTAAACTGCTGAGAATCTCTGGCAACTTTGTGGAGGGAGAAGTGGTGCAAACTGGTACACTAGGGAAGCCGATAATCCAATTTAGAAGTGCAGATTCTCATTTCGGTTCATTGGCATGTTCATTTCGAACTAAAGGGATCTGAGCAGTAATTCTATAAACAACCAGCATTTAGAAATCAGAGGCAACAAGATTCTCTAGAGGTATAATTGCTTTTAAACCAGACAACCTGAAATTGTGTCTGCCTAGTATAAAAGGGAGAAGAGGGGAGATATCTCAGCTTGGAAAATGAGTAGCTGGCCAAAGCATACCACAAGCCTGGCACAGTGTGGGTATCACGTTATATCCAGTCACAGAATTCAATTCAATAAAAGTGAACAAGGAGTTTCACGACACTTCTAATGGTATTAAGTACCAAAACATTTTACATAAGCTAAAATTTATCATTTAAATCATGGTTTGTAATATCAAGAGAAGTAATTATACAAATGAATAAAAGAAGCCAGGCTGGTGGCGCATGCCTGTAATCACAACACTCGGGAGGCTGAGGCAAGAGGATCACTGCAAGTTCGAGAACAGCCTAGGCTGCAAAGTGAGCTCAAGACCAGCCTGAACTGCATAGTGAAACTCTGTCTTAAATAGACTAAATAAATAAATAAGTAAAACCAATCTAGCTCAAATCACAGCCCTGCTCTCTTACCACCTGTGGTAGTGACCTAAATGCCTGCTTAGTCCTTTTACGATGCTGATAGCATCATGCCATAGATTGGGTGGCTTATAAACAAAGCAAATTTATTGTTCACTCTTCTACAGGCTGATAAGTTCAAGTCAAGGTGCCAATAGATTCTCTGTCTAATGAGAGCCTGCTTTCTGGTGATGGGCAGCACCTTCCAGCTATGTCCTCACATAGCAAAGAAACCAAGGGGTCTTCTTCTATAGGGCACTAATCCAACCCATGGGGGCCCCACCCCTTGTGACATTGGAGGTGAAGATTTTGGGGAGGATGTGGCAAAAAATATTCAGGCCACAAGATAGCTGAATCGCTGAGACTGTGGTTCTATAACACCAGAAATCCCTGCAACGATTAAGCTATTGCAGGTTTCTATCGCATTCTAAAGATACAGCATTTAATAGAATAAAAATGCCATACATGAAAAGTAAGAATTAAGGATAAACCAATTATACCTGCCAAATTGTGTTAATACTTAGACCTACATCTCTGATATAATTTGCTATCTATACATTGGGAATATTAATTCATATGCCACATAGTATCTCAGAAAGTAAAAGAAACGGTAGCAACCACAAAACACTTCTGTCATAAGCATTACTTACGTTAGATCTTTGAGTGCTTCAAGCTGATGTGTCAAGCAAATATTTTGAAAATTAAAGAGACAGGGGCAATTCAGACTGAGAAACTACCTGTCTTAGCGAGGTCATCCTTCGCTCCTCCCCCCCCTCCCCCCAGACTCCATAGCTATCCCATTGGAGGTGGGTGTGACGCAGCCTATCTCAGAGAGGTTAAAGCAGGCACGACTCATTCTACTCACCCAGCTGCTGCCTACACCTCCACCGCGGCTCACCACTGTGCCTGCCTGAGCTCCCCACCTCAGCTCCTCACTTACAGCCTTGCCCTCCAAAACCTCTTCCCCTCACAGCAACCAGACAGAGCCTTTGAAAACATAATGCAGACTATGCTACCCGTGTTCTGCACACCTTCCAAAGCCCCAGTTCAGCTGGTCCCATCCTTTCCTCACTCCCCTCGCCCTCTGCCTCAGACTCACTAGTGCTTCATTCTGCTGTGAGTACCAAGCAAGTCCCTGCCTCCTGGCCTTCGTCCCACCTGATCCTCTGCGGGATCACCCTTCCCCAAGATGTCCATTTGGCTCTTTCTTTACTTCCTGCAAGTTTCTGCTCAAATAGCAGCTTCTCTGTGACCTCGGCCCTCATTTACTCACCTAAAACACAAAGCTTCATTTTCCACCTCTCTCTATCCCCTTACTTTACTCACTTCATAGTATCTCATGTATTATATGTTTCTGAATATTTTTTAGTGTCTTCCTCCCCTAGGTACAGTGAGAACTCCATGAAAACAGGGAGTGGATTAAAACACTACTTTAGCTCCAGTGTCTAGGACAGGCCTAGGGAGACAGTACATGTAGTTACAAGGAGAAATAAAGCTAAGTCTTAGTGTCAGAATACAGAGATGGTGGTGTTGTATTATATGCCTTTATTTGTATAATCAGACTTCCAGGTTCTTGGGAAAAAGAGCCCCAACCACAGTATGCAGTAAAGGTTAACTCAGCAGGTTTGCTTAGTTCAGCCTTGCATATTGCAAAGGATGGATTGGTCTTGACCAGCCCCTGGGAGGCCAGCCCCTGGAACGTCCCACTTGACAAGTGCATCTTTGTGCACCTGGTGTCTCAGGCCATGCCAGCCAGTTTATGCTACCAGTGTGATTTATGGAAAATGCCTGTTTTGGTTTGTCTGCACCCTGGCCCTCACTGATTCAAGCTCACCTCTGAGGCATGGGGGCTAGAGACGGAGTATCTAAGGTGAGTCATATGGGTGCCCCATACCTACATGTCTGGCCCCCAAAGAAAACCCTGGACACAAATCTTGGCTCAACCTCTACGGCTGGAAACACTTCACATATGTTTTATGCACCACTGCTGGGAGATTAAGCCCCTGACAGGAGAACTGGCAGCTTGAGATGATCTTCCCTGGACTGTGTCTTTTCTGTTCTATCCCTTGCTGGTTTTAAACTTTACTCTTTCATTATAATAACCCATAACATACTTTATGATTCACATGAATATAACAGCTTTTCTGAGTCCTGACTTCTTCTAGTGAATCACTAAATCTGAGTGCGGCCTTGGGGACAGCCACCAACACGCCCCACACTTAGCACAGCATTTGGCATGTAGCAAACGTGCACTAAAGGCCGACAGGGCAAATGAATGAATGAATGCATGGATGACTATGAACGCCATATTAACGGGCCACCTGGGTTCTTTTCTCTCTACTCACTCTGCCTCTCATACTGTTTGCTTTTTTTTTTCCCCTCACACTCTAATTTCAAACACCAGATCTGACCACTGCCTAATAGGACAGCAGCCCTTAAAACTGTCAGTGAACATAGGAACAGTTGGCAGAAATGTAAGATTTAGAGATCAAGACCATTTGGGTAAACAAGGCTTTGCCTCTGCACCTCACCTTTTAGGCTGGCATTCAGCATGGGATAATTTGCTTTGCCACCTGATTCCTGCCCTTCAACCCAGCTTGAACCCAAATCAAAAATTGCATCCACCAAAATAAGGCCCCAGTTTTTTCTTGCTGTCCATCTCTGAATCAATAATAAGAGAATCTGCTTTGTTTGCTTGGGATTTGACAGCCCAGTGACAGACAGGACAGGGGAGCGGCCACAGCCTCAGCTTGGCTACACTGAGCTCATGTATAATGGCATGTGCATGCGTGAGATTTAACACTGCCTGATAACATTCAAGGTCTTGAATGGGTTGCCCCTAGCCCACTGCATTGACATCTATCATTTTAATAGCCACCAAGGAAGAAAAAATATAGTTCTCATTAATACTCTGAATTTTACCTTCCACTTGCCTTGAATTGAAACTCAGTGATAGCCTGGAATGCAACTGTGCCTGTTAAAAGAGTACAGAAATCCACCTTGCTGGTATTGTTTATCCCACGGAGTACAAAACAGAAAGGAAGAAAGCCAGGACTCAGGTGGACACAGTTGTGGCTGGAGACGCCTTTCTCCTTGTGGTGCTCAAATAAAGGAAGCAATGAGATATTCATTTTACCTAGAAAGTCAAGTAATTTTCTCATAAAACCAGGAAAAAATACATGTAAATAATCTACAGCCAGAATTTTCCAGAATTATGAAAATCAAACTCTTTGATCCTGATAAGCTAATAAAACATGGATAGCACTTTCTGTTTCTTGCAAGCCTGCAATCCTAAATCCTAGACATCACAAACCACTTTAAGAATGCATCCACTGTATAGTCTATCACGGGACAGTTCAACAGGCGTCTCACAGATAGTCATAAAATTCTCCAGTGTTTAATAATAATCGATGCAGCAATCACATTCCAATGATATTTGCCTTTGTTCTAGATGTGAGTAGAAGATAGCACAACATATTCACTGTTCCATAAATGAATAGTACAAACAAAGACAAAACTTTATCTGCTTAAGCATGAAGGCCAACAAACTTTTAGACACTCATAAAACAAGTCTTTTTAACAGGGATGGGCTGATTTAAAAAAGGAACTGCTGCTTCTTGTATTTAAATATAAGAAACTTTGCTGACTGAACCCAAAATTCTGGTTTTATTCTTTTAAAATCCTACCAAACTTTTCCTCAATCCGGGATAATAAGCTTAATTTAATGGTCTTTCGGGTCAGTTTAGTTAAAAGAACATAGAGCACATTGTTGGTCTTATATAATATCTTCACCCTTTTCCAAAGGGTACTGATATTGATGTGATCATTGAAACATATACTTTAAGTACAGCAGAATATGACATCTTATGAGTCATATAATCTCTAGAGTTTCCAACTTAATTGAAGCATTCGCAGACCCATGAAAAATTAAGTTAAAAAAGCAGTATGATACAACAGATTACCCAAGGAGAGAAGAAAGCCCAGTTCCTACCTTTGTCTCATAATGTAGCTTAAGAAACAGATGGTTAAAAATATATCTGCATGAGACCAGAGCCCGTGCTATATTGGTGGTCTAAAAGAGCCATCAGAAGAGGGAGCCATTAATTGTTCCACACATCTGCAAAGGTTTCATAGTGGAGCTTACATCCAATGTGGAATTTGTAGGATAAGCATGATTCAACACTGCAGGGATGAACAGGAAGGCATTCTATCCCAAGGGAACTGCACAAACAAAATGAGGACAGACTCCACTCTCTAAAGGAGTGGGAATGAGCTATGTGCCGGGAGCAAGGGACGTGTAGAGGATAGAGTGAGGCAATGCCATGCCAGTAGGTTTGCACGAGTTGAATATCCCTTAACTGAAATTCTTGAGACCAGAAGTGTTTCAGATATCAGATTTTGAAATGTGTTCACATATATAATGAGATATACCGGGGAGGAGACCCAAATTAAAACAGAAAATTAACTTACGTTCCATATGCTTCTGAAAGTACTTTTGTACAGCACTTTGAAAGTGCCCGTGCTTTCACTGTGACACATAACATGAAGGTAGATGTACAATTTTCCATCTGCGGCATCACATTGGTTCTCAAAAGCTTTGGATTTTGGAACATCTAAGATTTCAGATTTCCAGTTTAAGAATGCTCGACCTGTACTTTAACTGGAAGGAAATAAAGGAAAAATCACAAGCAGGTGCTATAGTAGGAATCCCATGATCCAATTTGCATTTTATAAAAGTCACTTTGGCCCCTATCTGAATGATAGATTTCAGGCAAAAGAAACCAGAAGAAAGACCAGTGCTTTGTACATCCATGTGCCTATCCATCCAATCTGTTGGGCAGTGTTAACAAGGATCAGCTGGTAGAGTTGGATTCCTGGGGATGGAAATTGCAAGTTCATGAGTCTAGGTCAGATTTAAAATGCCACTCTGTTGGACACAGCTGTATACTGTTTGTAAATTTTACTTGACACAAACTTTAAAATGAAGAGATTTCCCATAAGCATCTAGATTTTCACCTTCTCTGAAACATTAGATCTGGTAAAATTGGACCTATGCTTCCAGCTGATATTGAGTAGTGGACAAAACCCTGAATAAGAGGCTTCAACACCAACTTCCATAATCACCCTTTACATTGTGGCCCTGATACTGAAGCCAAGTGTTATGGCCAGCGCAGAGCTTAGGCCACTCATGCTTGCTTACAATAGAGACCATTGTCATTGTACCCATGTAACTTCTGTAAATGAGAAAGAAATGAAGGATCATCAAGGATGTAGCTTGTCTCAGGAGACATTTGTGTAACTGATTAAGATCAGGAGACATTTGTGCAACTGATTAATAGTTCCATTAATACTTTTTAGTGTGACTACAGTGTCGTTGTTGAAAGAATACAACTTAAAGTATTTTTTGTTTGTTTGTTGTTTGTTTGCAATACCAAGAGTTGAACCCTAGGACTTTGCACTGAGCTATATCCCCAGGCTTTTTTTTTTTTTGGCATATATATATATATATATATATATATATATATATATATGTGTGTGTGTGTGTGTGTGTGTGTGTGTGTATATATATATGTATGTATTTGTATGTATGTACTTATTACAGACAGGATCTCACTGACTTGCTAAGTTGTCAAGGATAGCCTTGAACTTGTGACCTTCCTGCCTCAGACTCCCAAAGTGCTGTGATTATAGGCAGGCATCGTCATGCTTAATTTATCCCACTACACTTATCTAGACCACTTGTTTTGCATTTATATTCCCAAACCTAAAGAAATGAGAAGTCTGGGGTACCTGAGAAAGTGACACCTGAGTTACAACATAAAGCCTGAATAAAAGAGAGTTTATAAATGCTTCTGTCACTCCCTGGAACAGTAACACCACATATACCAAAAGTTCTGAGTCAACTCACGCTTTGCTTCACTTAATTTGACTTTATTATGCTGAGGACTTGGGGCTACTGTGAAGGTAGGGCTTAGGAGAAGTCACACACCTGTTCAATAAATATGTGTTCATCATTTGTGAGGTTCCTGGCCCTCTGCTGGGTTTGGGAGGTACAGTGGTGACCAAGATAAATACGTACTAAAGTTACCATAATAGCTGAGGAGATTGATAGTTAAATAATAAATTAGAAGAAGCGTGGTGTATAAGCAGAGGTTATTGTACAAGTTAGAAAACTTGAAGGGCACTATGTCAGTTAGGACTGCTTTCAGCCACAACTCAGAGGAAGTCTGAATGATGGATGGTTAAACCTGGGGTTATTTTTTCTCGTATAACAAAGAAATCGGGAAGAAAACACCCGCGGGTGTTTTTGCAGTGGTTTCTGTGGTTTTCTTGGCTTCTCCATCCTGGGTGCATAAGGCATTTGGGATTTCCAATGAACAGAAATTGGTTTGGGGTTTGGGTGAAAAGGGGAGAGAGAATGGAGGATGATATGATCACTGGCCCGGCCAGCTGCTTGAAATAGAGGTGTTTCTTGTGCTAAATTTCTTCTGATAATGTCATCATGCAGGCTCAAGCAAGAGCACCTTACAGCAACTGTGTAAGGTGACTTTGAACTTCACAGACTGGCCAAGGGCGTGATGGGGAAGCCATATACTGAGAAGTTTGAAGAAGAAAGAAAATGAATGTTAATAGCTTAAAACTTCTAGGATTCGGTGCTCTCTTGGGCCCTTCCAACTTAACATTCTGAATATTAGGAGGAAATTGCTGAAATTCTGAAAAACAAACAGGAAAGGAAAAGCATTCAAGCAGGTGGCCATAAAGACCAAGGGGCAAGAATAAAGTGGAAAACTCTGAAGATATCAATAAGTAATACAACAACCAGGATTAATTTCCTACAACTTTCTCTGTAACTCTGCTTTGTTTGTATTGTTCTTATGTTATTTTGTAAATGGATGTCTGTCTGTTACTATGTTTTCCTTCTTTTATTTTTTAAAATAAAAAAATAAAAAATATAAAAAGAATAAAGTGGAAATACTGAGGGTACCAAAAGCATCCAGGGAACTTTGCTGCAGCTGAATGTGAATATTCATGATTTATAGCATCTATTTAAGTGGTCAGTCAGTACTTAAAGTAGTGATCCAGACTTTAAAGTCTTGACTTGTTTTTGAGACAGGATCTCACTATGTAGTTCAGGCTGGCCACAAACTCACTATATGGCCCAGGCTGGTCTTGAACTTACAGTGATCTTCTTGTCTCAACTTCCTGAATGTTGGGAGTACACCATGCCTGGCCTGAGAAGATGGATCTTGTTCTGCAAATAAAGGGACCCATGGCCTTCATAAGTACATGGAACTTGGGTCACAAGAGACTAAGGCCATATACTGAGAGGTCCATTCTTAGGCAATTTGTCATTAAATATGGTCTCCAATGCAAGGGAGGAAAGACAACACAGGAAAGTAAAAGCAACAGTCTGCCTTGCTTTACTTTTCCTAAAAATGATTTAATATATCAGACTAGATCAATATCAATGGAGAAGATCTCTGTGGAAGACCTGATACTGAGTGTATTAAAAATGTATGACACTCTGTATATTCTCCTAGGCTCCCTATTTGGGCCCGCTACAGTGGGTAAAATGACATAAAACTGTGATTAGTAATATAGTAAATCCTGTTGATTGGAAAACCCAGAGACATATGACAGATTGACCTGACTCTTTGATTTAAGCCAATATCACTGAAATAACCTTTCCGATCATGAGAAAGAATAATGTCTTGCCTTCAGGCCAGAACACAACAAGAGAAAATGCGGTTGTCTTTCAAGGTTTGTTTTCATATATTAAATGCCCTCAAAGCATTTTGAATCTGAATCCTTTCATCTAGATACCAAGCTCCTAGCTCTAAACTGCCACCATTTCATTAACCCTTCAGAGCTATTCCTGTGATAGCCAATGCAAAATAAAACAAGAGAAGAAATGAAATAAACCAAGATGCCAACAATGAAAATCTTTAGGTAATATGTTTGAATGATTTTTCCATATTTTATGGCATTTCCAAGATTTTTCTCCCAAGGTTTTACAAACATAGAAGATTGAGCAGAAGAAAAAAAAATCAAATGCTTACATTAAAAAATAAAGAAGTTAGAAACAAAAAGAATTCTAAAAATAAAAAAATTATAAGTGCTTTCTCGCAGATTTGGACTCCAAAAAAGCCACTGAGATTGAAGTGAATCTAATGAGCAACCAGTGCATAAGAGAACAGTGAGTATAACCATCATCATCATCTTACAGTCTCAGGGTGTCCCAAGCTTCTTCCTTTTATGCTGCTTCTCATACACCCTGCAAAAGACCATTCATCTGAGAGTCTAGACAGCCCACCCTCTTTTGGTTAAACTCCTTTGCTTGTACAATGAGAACCTTTTCTTTTTACATCAGTGTCTTTTCTTCTGTTACACATTTCCTGCTATTCCCCCAAGGGACCAACCCTTCTCCTCGTGAACTGATGGTGGAGTTGACTCTACCATTGGCCCAAGCATGGTCATGCCAGTCGCTTGATCCCATTTTTGGCTACAGCAGTTTGGTTCAGGAATTGGCGTGTGACCAATTAAAGTAGCAAGGTTGAGGAAGAAGCTCAGCTTTTTTCTGATGAACTTGAACCTGGGTAAGTACGTGTCTGGAGTTGTACATTGTTGTTACTGCAGGCTTACTAGGCCAGAGAATTCATTTGGAAAAATATTAGGTCTATTTGACATTGCTGGACCAAGCCAATTCTGAACTTCTGTTTCTTGACTTTTCTGTTATAAGAGCCAAAAAATTCTTTATGTGCTTAAACCAATTTAACTCAAATTTTTATCCCTTACAACTGAAAGAGTTCCAACTTATGGAGCCTTTCCTCTAGTTAATATCCTACGCAGGGGTATTGTTTACAGAGGATTTAATTGCTATACTTGGAAAAGACCAAAAGAGTTGCACAGAAAACCTCCACGAACTGTATTCCTATTAGTACCGCAACTTGAAATATTTATGTAGTACACTGTCTTTTACAGCCCAACTTTGCCCATTGAATTCATAAGTGCAACTATCAAGGCTTTCATTATAAATAAATTAATTCTGAAGATATATACATTCATTAATAAACACCAATGTGTTAAATAAACTACGTTTTGGGCGGTTCTAAGCAGTGTCTTAATAACAGTGCATGACAAAGATTAAAGAATCATTGTTCTCTGTCTGTTCTCATTTCTAAAAATTATCATGTTCCTAACTCTTGTTTTACTTTTATTAAACAGTAAAACATTTAAAAGATCCATAAAAAACAGTAAAGTATGAGATAAAAATATCTTCCTCTTGATCACCATTGTTCCTCCTCACAGAGAAATAATATTAATAATTTCTAGCTGGATTTCCTGGAATTTGCGTACAGCGAATGAATAAAACTTTGCTTGTGTATAGGAAATGTAAATATCCTGATAAATGAGATGGTTAGTGAGAAAGAAAGCAGTACGCATTTTCCCTAAGCTGCCAGAGTTGGTCTGGAAAGAAACACCCAGAAAATCCCCCAGAAGGAAACACTTTCTTTCTTTTGTAAAGAGAAAGCAATTGCTCATAAGTGTGCAGACAGAGTGTTCTGGGATGGCAGTGTAAGGGGCACAACTTAGGCCTGGGTGCTTTGGCAAAAACCGCTCTTAGCCTGGTATGCAGATTTAGGAGGTGCACCAGTATCAAAAAGAGTTCTCTGTCCCGTGTCTCTGGGGAAGAGAGGATCCAGGGTTCAGTCTGTCCCCGAAGTGAGCGAATCTGGTTGGGCTGCTGGGAGGTGCATCTGGACGGAAAAGGGACTTCCGCTCTTCACTAAGGCCCAAAGGCTTCCAAAACGGGCTCCTGCAGGGAGTACGGCTAAAGCTACATTTGTGACTTGGAGAATAATGGCCCAGCGTACCTGTGCAAATTACAAGAGCTAACTCCACAGCACAAACATGGGCCCTCACAGCCTCCCGGGATTTGAGGAGCGAGACCTCCCGGTCGCCGTGGAGAGATGTCACTTCGCAGTGGTGCCAGGACGAGGCAGTGCAAAATAGACTGCAAGCAAGGAAGAGCGAGCGAGCGGAGGCTCTGCTGCGATGGCGCCTCCTGGTGCTAGGAGCTGGACTGACACTTTTTTGAACTGCATAAACTCTGGAGTTCCGCAACAGTTCGTAAGGACTGGTGGACACGGGAGAAGTTCTTGGATTATTGGGAAAAATAGGAGAGCTGTATCTATTGATGGACCATGTTCTTGAAGTATAATATCAAACCATTACATAGAAGATGGGACACACTTGATAAATTTATAAATACTTACTATGCAGGGGTATGGATAAAGCTATCCCTCTGTGTCTGCAGGAAATTGGGCCCAGGACCTCTAAGGACAGCAAAGTCCTTGAATGCTCAAGTTCCTTATATAAAATGGCATAGTGTTTGCATATTTTGTAATCTATGCACATCATGATGTCAAGATTACTCATACCTAATACGATGCAAGTTGTGGTTATACTATATTATTTCCTACATTGTTTAGAGGATGACAAGAAAAAAGGCTGCCTATGTTCAGGACAGATGCAATCCTTTTTAAATATTATAAACCTGTAGTTGTGGGGCCACAAATGTGTGTGTACATGGGCATCCATGTATGCATTATGTGCCTGTGTGATTCCTATCATGTGTTAGTCTTCAATTAGCTATTTAAGGGGGCTGGGGATTTAGCTCAGCGGCAAAAGCGCCTGCCTGGCAAGTGCAAGGTCGTGAGTTCGGTTCCCGGTACCGGAGAAAAACCAAAAACCAAAAAAAAAAAAAAAAAAAAAAAAAAAAAAATTAGCTATTTAATATGGTAGACCTTGCATATCTTCCTGGATTTATATACCTGTCTCATTCTTTTAATGAGTACATATAAATTTATTGTATAAATTTAGTATCATTTATTTAATTCATTCTCCATTGAAAAATATGTTATTCTTAGCCATCCCCAGTATTACAATGTTAGAATAAATATTCTTACATGTATATTTCTATGAATAAGATAGTCATAAAAATAAAATTGCTGGTCATAGATCTGTGTACTTAAAAGGATAATGTATATTGCCAGACTGGCCATCAAAATGGTTACATCAATTTATACTCCTAGTAATGGGCTATGGACTATGACCTATTTTCCCACTTTTTACAAATATATATGCAGACACTCCTCATTTCACTACCTAATTCTAGTCCTATGACTAGGTCATTAAATCAATTGCTTGCTAAATAAAGAATTGTACATAGTATGTATATTACAATATTCAGAGCAAAGAAACTCTCAAAGGAAACTCCAACTTGATAACTTTGCTTTTTATTTACATAACTCTTACATTACATGCAATACTGTAATGTATAGCAGAACATAAAACTACAGTACTGTACAATACAGTACAATCAGCAAAAATTACAGTACTTTGTAGACAAGGCTACTGTACTAGAAGAGAGAGATCAGGGCTCTATAAACAAGGTGTGCAAAACTACCAAAAAGAGATGGGTCATGAGTCCAAACAGAACACCTCAATTATAAGCCTGAACAGTCTTTTAAAAAATAGGTCATTAAGTGAGAAATCTCTGTATTTAATGTATAATTTTTACTTTAATAGTGGAAATGTCATTTCTTTGATGTTGCAAAAAATCCTAGGAAACAAAAACTATTTCCCCATTTTTCCCAATGAAAAAACTGATGCTGATAAAGACTGTATAACTTAGTATATTGCTGATAGAACAAAGGTTCATCATCTGATATGTTTGAGTTTAAAGCCCATTCATTATTCACATATTCACATGTTTTAAACAATGTTATCTCCATGTTGTAAATGTTTTTATACTTTATTTTCATAGATAATATTTAAGGCATCTTTAATTTTATTTTGAGACAGGATCTTGCTATGTAGTTTAGGATGGCCATGAACTCACTATGTAGCCCAACTGATCCTCCTGCCTCGGCCTCTTGCATGCTGGAATTGCAGGTGTGTGCCACCATGCCCACCAGCATCTTCAATTATTATCCCCATTTTATAGAAGATAACTGTGGCAGCAGAAAATTCATGTACTCAGGCAAAGTAATATAACTAGCAAGCAGCAAAAATAGCATTACAACCTCAGCTGTTTGGCTTCCATTTGTTTTTAGCTAAATAGCAAACTCTTACATTTATTTTCCCTTGGCAAAGAGCAAAATTCACCCCTGCAAAGGCACTAACTCTACGTGTCAATGTTTATTAAAAGCATGATAAGGAAATATGAGTAGACTGAAGAAAACACATTGCAACGGGCTTGAAATGGCAGCATGTTTTGAGATGTACTCTCAAGCATTCCTCCCTCTCATGCTCAGATTCTGAGGATTTGAGACTCTCAGAGTTCACAATGCTTATTGCTTGTTGGTCTTCTCTGTGCAGTCATCAATTGCGATCACACATTTTGTGATATAAATTTAATTACTCAGGTGAAGGAGACCAGATCGGTAATGTCCATTGTACCCTGAGCTGCTCTAAGTGTTAAAGGCAGTTGTAAACTTAATTAATATTATCTGGTGACGATTTCAGAGAACAAATTTAAAAATCATTCTTTTAATACTAATATTTATTTTTAATGAATTCATTTTATCATAGACATTTTTGCCTCCTAGCATTCTAAAAAATACAAATTTAGCATTAGTTTATGTAAAGGGAAAATGCCAGCCTGCCATTGTATAAATTCTATGAATTTTTATTTTTTAAAGGAAATTAAAATGCATTTCAAAAAATACTGTATAAGTACTGTCTCCCTAATCCATAATTTTACAATTTAAATAAGATAAAATACCTATGACTCAATTGATTGTAGATCACCTAATATTTCTATGCAAAATAAAACATTTTTCTAGATTTATCATCTCTGAGTATATTCTAGTGTGCACAGAAGTATAAATATATAAGGATTTTTATGACACCAAAGTTCAAAAGAGATCAATTTATACAAGTAATAAATTCTAAGACATGTTCAGCTAGAAAACTCAAGTGATTTCTAAGTTTCTTGGGCTGCATAACAAAAGAAACCATTGTCCATTTTTATTTTTTACATCTCACATTTCTTTATATTTTCTATTGTCATAAAGCCAAGGACCATACCAAAGGGTTGTCTCATTAATACTGAAATAGGACACCATTAATTAGGCTCTTTAACAGACTTTAGAACACAGTAAGCACTTTGCCAGGCTTTCAGGAGCACCCGGCTCTGTCATGAAACTTCTTTGGTCACTATTGCTCACGAGAAATGTTATTATAACTTTTTAAAGTCAATAATGCCAAAGAATGTTCAGGAAAGACTTTCACCTGTCCCTTTTGTAATGACTCCAATATGATGAATTAACTAGTGTCTTCTAGGGGTTGCACACTGTAATAATTTTCAGAGCCAAATGTACCTTAGATGAGATAAAAGATCAATCATAACTAGTTTACTCCATTTATAGGAGTGTTATCATAACCATATTGTCAACCACTTTCCTGGCCTCTTACATCATTTTGTATCCAATACTCGGGCAACATGACTATCCCTCTAGATTTTTCCCATGTGGAGAATCTGTGTACATGCTCTTGGACAGAGAATGGAGTATCAGCAAATTTTAAAAAGCAATTTGGTAAAGAAACATGCAGTTCTAGATCAGTAGATCTGATTCCCATGAAACAAATTACAGTGAGAACTTCATCTATTCAGGAGTACTACTGTGGCAGAGTTCTTTTAAATATATATTCAGTCATATTATTAAGCTATTCTTGTGCTGAGAAAGAATAGCAAGCATAGTCCATTTTTACATCTTATGACTCTTTGTATTTTCTTATTGTCATAAAGTCAAAGGCCATACCACACGGTTATCTCATTAATGCTAAAATACTAAAAAGAAAGAGTGTACATGGTTTGCTAAAAGGTTAATTAATCAAATAAACATTCCAGCTTAGTCCAAGTAGAGAAAAAGTATTCATTCACTCATTCATTCATTCATTCAGTAGATGCTTTTAGTGAGACAATTCTCTGTTAAATTTTAGGTATACAGCAGAGAATGAAGATGAAACACAGCCCTAAGCTTTTAGAGAGCTCACTGTGTAGTAAGGAGAACCTACAATGAGCATATGGATAACTTCAGTTTAAGTATATTGCATGGTCAAAAGTAATGCAGTGTGCAGAAACACATCTAGCAGAGATAGGAGTGTCAGGAGAAAACCATTTTAAATCCAGTGATCAGAAGATTTATGGAGAAGGTAACATTTGAGTCTACACCTGCAGGAAATGAGAGCCAGTTGTGAATATTTGCAAGGAAGAGCATCAGGGAAGAAGGAAGGTCAAGTGCAGAGTGAGAGAGTATGTTTATGGAGCAACAAGGACAAATATGGCCACAGTAGAAGGAGCAAAGGGGTGGTAAGAAGAGGGAGGGAATGCAAGTCCACGATGAAGTCCCAAATGAAGCAAATGAAGCCTGAGACCATAAAAGAAGTTTATACTCCGAGTGAGATGTGCTATGGTTTAGATCTAAAATGTCCTCCAAGAGTCTCAAGTGTTTCTGGCCATAGGGCTTTCAGAAGGTGATTGGATCACAGAGGTATTCTACTCATCTGTGGATTTATCCACTGATGAGTTCACGGTTAAATATGCTCTTGGTAGGTGAGACCCAGTTGGAGAGGGTGGGTCTCTGGAGAGTACCTTTAGAGGAAGTATCTGTCCCTCTTGCTTTTCCTTGGATCTCTGCTTCCTAGCTGCCAGGATTGAGCAGCTTCTCTCCACTACGTCCTTTCAAAATGCTGCTTCTGCCTTTGAAAGAGACAACCATGGACTGAACTCCATGCAACTGTGAGCCCAAATGAACCTCCCTCCTTATAGTGTTTATGCCAGCAACAGAAAGGCTGACTAATACAGATGGGGAATTGTAAATGTTTTTGAGTAGAGGAGTTTCATGCTGTGACTTCCTTAAAGAATCACTCCACTGCTATGCTAAGTAAAGAGCAATAGGGACCCAGTTACTAAGCCACTCTGATTATCCAGATGAGAGGGTAGCAATCTGAACTGCATAGTATCCCTGGAGGTGGTAAGAGTAGATTATAGTCTTCATATTTTGAAAGTAGAGATCAGAAAATACACTTATTCATTCAATGTGGGGGTGAAAGGGTGGCTCCAAGGTCTTTGGCTAAGAAGTTGGAAGGCTAAAGTCTTGTTAAACATGAAAAGGAAGGTTAGGGGAGGGAAGCATAGCGTATTTCCAATGCTACTGATGAGTGCCATTGCCTATAATTACTTACAGGAAGCACAAGATGAATGATTGTCCCCAAACTGGAGAGCATAATTTCCTCTAATATAGGTGCTTATTATCACAGATTGTAAATATTTTTGCCCCTAAAATATATTTTAATTTTGAAAAGTGATTCTGGGCTCCCGGAGGGTGGGCCCCCAGCACACGGGGAGCCTCAGGCGGGGAGCGCCAGTTTTTGGACCAGCGACTCACTCCCAGCCTCGTGGTTTCCCAGAAGGAGGGCTTCCGGCGCACAGGGAGCTGCAGGTGGGGAGCGCCAGCCTTCTGGCTGCCTAGCTTCCTGCCTGCTGGCTCCCGGAGGGTGGGCCCCCAGCGCATGGGGAGCCATGCGGTGGCGAACGCTATTGCGTGCCGGCCCTTAGGCCGGCCGCCGCCGCTGCTCAATTGGGATCTATCATGACAAACAGTGACACAATTGGCCCACCACGCACCGACTGCAGTTGACCACCCACGGATGTGTGTGAATCATTGAAACTTTGAACAACCCCTGGGAATATATGCCATACAATGGGCCACTCTTGCTCCTGCCATTGGGAACCAGAAAGGTCCAGAGCCAGCAGAGGAGCAGCTGCTGAACAAGGACTCAGAGAACATGAGAATGCAGACTAAGCCCACGGAGTCAGAGGTCCAGTGGACTGGGGTCACGAGAGCCGCTCGGAAGCTGTAAACCAGGAGGACCTTGCACAATACCTGCAGAGACTCATTGGAAACCATTCTTCCCCTGACAGTACAGGCTGTGGTGAAGCTCTGGAGAAATCTGCAGCAGGATTCCTTCTGCCTGTGCTGACAGTTAGGGAGAGGACACTAACTGGTTGTGGGGTCTCAAAGCAATGGGAAGCTGGAGAGAAAAAGCTGCAAAGAATGGCTTTCACCCCAGATAGCTCACTTGAGATGTTAGTAAGAATTGCCTCCTCAGTATTCTATAGCTATGATGAGGAGGAGGCCAAGGAGAGAAAACAAAGAGACTGAGAAAAAGCAGCTGCTTTTGCTGCACCACTAAGAGAAACAGATCCCAGTTCTGATTCCCAGGGCTCCAAGAAGAACTTGACAACTGCATTCATCTGCTACCACTGTTAAAAGCCAGGCCACCTCAAGAGGAACTGCCCTAAGAGGCCCCATGGGCCATGCCCTGGATGCAAAGGAGGCCACTGGAGATCGGTCTGCCCTCTGAGGTGGAGGCCCCAGAGCTCAGACCCATGCTACCAGTTAGTCCAACAGGAATGAGAGGGCTTGGGGCATGGTCTGCCTTCTCCCTCTGGCCAGACCGTCATCTCCATCGAGGAGTCCTGGGTAATCATGACTATGGAGGAACAAGAAAACAGCCTGCTGCTAGTCACAGGTACAAGTCTCTCGGTCCTTCTTTTCAATCCTGGCCTTCCTTCCAGCCATCATACCTCAGTGAAAGGAGTCACTGGTGAGGAGGTAATATGCTATTTTTGACAACCCTTAGGCTGTAACTACTTATTAGATCCTTCTTGTATATCTCTGTCTTCCTGAGAAACCACTTTGAAGATACCACCACATATTACAGCAGCCATTGATATTTTCCTACTAATCTATCCATAACTGTGTTAAGTTTGTAATGTTCCTATCCTATTTCATAATGTAAATTTATTATTATGTGTTTCCTACAACAACCATTGAGAATAGTTAATGATTTTTCAATAGGTCACTCATGTATAGCTCTATTTATTTTCTTTAGAAGCCACTTTGAAGATACCAAAGTATAGCACAACAACTCTTGATAATCTCCTACCTCTTTTGTCTCTAACTCACTATTATTTGTCTATGTGTTTTCCTGAGAAACTATTTTGTAGATAATAATACATAAAACGATAACCATTGATAATTTCCTACCATTTTGTCTGTAATTTGCTAAGTCCCCCCTATTATTATGTTATCCTTCTTTTATTCTTTAAAATAAAAAAAAATAAAAATAAAAAAATAAAAATTAAAAAAAAAGAAAAGTGATTCTGGAAGCAGGTGTTGTCTTTAATTTTGGCCACTGGTATTTCCACACTTAAATAAAATTGCTCAATTGGAAAAATACCCTCCTAACACCTAATATGGGTCAGATGAGGTATGGGGCAACTAAGACAGGAAGATTAAATACTGATATATAATTATGAATAACACACAGTTTTTCCCTTGGCTTTTCATCTTTGACTAATATTTTGATAATGTGTACCCCTGCTATAAATAGTCTATTTGTATGTAAACAGTACTGCACCATTGTCAATGTGGAAACCGATTTAGCTAGAAATGATTGGAAGGAATCCTGATGTGAAAGTACCAAGAGAAGAAAAAGAAAGGGAGGCTGGCATCTGAAATTGATGCTAAATATGAAGTGTGACCTGGGAGCACATGAGGCCATTCATATTTACTATGTAAAATGTTTTCCATTACAGACACACTTCAGTTCTGCCTTCGTCTGTGTTAGGAAAATCAGATATGCCACATTAGGGGTGTCTCTAGGGCACTGAAGCTCCAGAGCTCAGGGCAACTGCAGATCAAAGTAATATGGCTATGCTAACGTTAGGCCAGAGGAGCAGGAAAACACAGGAGATGGATTTAAAATGTCACGAAGTCAAAATGACTCTGGCAGTATACTAAATTGGCAGAATTAATCAAAGGGCTAACTTTGAGGGAGTTTGCAAAGGTGAAGAGGAGGGCATTTTATTGTCACTGGGATTCCCAGGGATAGGGAAGCCACATTTAGCACACTTCACTCACCTCTGGCCACATCACTGTCAGCAACCAACCAGAGTCCGAATGAACTAATTCTTGGCATTCTCCACATAGCCCAATTTTTATTGATAGACCCAATGTAACCCTAATCTTTTCTTCGTTGTGAACTTTGAGGTTTTCCTCCTTTTCATTATGTAGGTTTCATGGTAGAGATCCAAAAGCAGTGGTCAAACTCCAGTTCCCTCTTCCAATTTATTAGAAAACATTTGTTGACAATAATGTACTACTTGACACAATTTCTTGCCTTGCTTTTGCATCCTGTATGTAAGAATATGTTCTACAGAACTTAGCTTAAAATATTTACCTTTACTCACTGCTACTACTAACTTCTTTTGGCAGTATATAGCATGCTTACTTTTTCATTACTACTGATTCTAAGGAATTTCTATTTTCTCTGTTTTTTTTTTTCTTTCTTGTTTCTTGCATTCATTTTTTTCCATTTTTTGTATGAGGTACCGAGTTACAGATGTAATGTAGCAGGAAGTCACCAAAAGCTGGGAATTAAACTTATAATGCCTCTCTCCAGCCCCTCCTGACCTTTCAGATCAATGGAATTTTACTTTTGAATGCTTATAAGCTTCAGAGGCAAATGCAATAAGGGCCCTGGAATGCACCCTACCACTCCAGTCCAAAGTGGGGCTGGAGAGACAAAGAAGTTGGCCTCGCTGTGTGCATTTGAATCAAATCTCTCAGGAGCCCCCCTCTCCCCCCCAGCTAAGTACAGGAAATCTCAAGTTTTCAGCCAGTCTTCAATTTCCTAATCACGGCCTCCAATTCCCTTGGGTCTTTCTGCTTGAGCTAGCAGTCTCTGGCTGGCAGGCTGGGCCAGCAGGGCTGGCAGTAGCCTGTGCTAAGTGTTCACATTGTTGAGATGGAACTGAAGGGGGCCACACTGTTCTGGCTCTTGGAGAGACTGCCGAGCCCTGAAAAACATTTCCCTCCCCTGTCCTCATTCCCATGGTGTTTACTGCAGCCAGATCCTTTTGCTTTCATTATTTCTTTCACACTTGGTCATGGTTTTTTAGCCCCTAAACTGATAAGTTTGGGAAAACTTTCAACCAGACTTAGGGTGAGCCTTGCTCTGATTGATTTTCAAAAACAATTTCCACTTGACTTTCACAACAGCCACAACATAAAAGTGATTTGTTGGATGTCATTAATGACCTTTATCTGGAAAGATTGAGTCAGATTCTTGACGACAGTAAACAGCATCTATCAAAATCTTCCTGCAGCACCTTGAGGCCAGTAGCAATCTCTCTGCTTCTTCTTGATTCTTCTACATCATCACATCCACATATGTGCATGCAAACACAGATGTGTGCACCCTCGCGATAGATTTACACGAAGATAGATTTACATGTGTTCGATAGATTTACATGCATGTTTTTGACACTTTTAGTTGACAGTCATGAACACAGAGGCATTTTACAGAAAAGTGAAAATTATCTAAAGTTCCTTAAGACAATTACTGATCTGGTTTTTTCCCTCGGGTCCCCATGTACAGAGAGGAAGATTTTACAGACAGAATTAACAACCACAAAAAGAAATCCTCTGTTTGTCACAAGGAAGAAGGGGTTCACCATACACACCAAATTTTCCCTGAAACTAGAGCATGTGGATTTTATGGTTAAGGATCAGACAACATTGGAAAAAAAGTCTTTCTAAAGTGAATATGAACTAAATAGTCTTACACCATCATTTAGAGAGTGATTTGTCCCTAAAAAGAAATCTATTAGTATAGCTATTTCCCAGAATGTTATTATAGTCAATTTCAATGGGAAAAAGTTGGATGAACCCAACCCTGACAGGCATTTATGTAAAACAACATCAAATCCCATTTAAATGGGCTCAATTACCTCAGTAGTTAACTAGCATTCTTGTGACATGACCTAACAAGATGTTTTCCCTTCTTTAATTATTGTACAAAATACTTCTCTGCTCTTTCTAGGTCTTTTTTGGAGGGTAGTTTTTTCTGTTTTATGATAAAACTGTAAGGTAATGTTCCCCAAAAATATACCAGTCATACTCTTGGCTATGTAATT
Source organism: Chinchilla lanigera (assembly GCF_000276665.1). Taxonomy (NCBI): domain Eukaryota; kingdom Metazoa; phylum Chordata; class Mammalia; order Rodentia; family Chinchillidae; genus Chinchilla; species Chinchilla lanigera. Next base: position 33,282,495 of record NW_004955405.1, on the reverse strand, counting down.
CAACTTTTAATGGAAAAAGGGAAAAATAATGCAAAGAAAAAGCAAGTCAATGAAAACAATGCAAAGTTGCAATGAAAACAATACAAATACGAGGGAAGGAATAGCACAAGGGTCTGCCAAAAATGAAATGACAGCGAACACTCTGACGGGGACAATTTGTGAGACTTAACAAATAGACAACTGTGAAGATGATGTGTGGCGATCTCCCTTGATGCTTATAAGACACAAAATCCAAATTGGTCCTATAAATATGGGCTGAGAAAAGCTTAAAAGGCAAAATACTAAGGAAAATGCATTTAATGAAAGTCAGTACAGTGGCACCATGATACTCATCATGATTCAGTTTTGGGAGGCACAACGAACATTCAAAATGACAAGTATCAAATCATTTGGGCTGATAAGGGTAGCAGATCCTCGGGCAATGGACACGAAATTCTAGTTTGCATGTCAAGTACCAAAGAAAAGATGAGTACCAGGGCAAAATTTGGGGATAAAAATAGGTCAAGTAACAAATTTGACCAGTTTCAAAACAGCTGAGTACCAAGGTTTGCCTGTAGAGAGTCAGGTTCTCTAAATGCGAATAGGCAGATGTTAATAGTTTGAAGAGAGGAGAGTAAAGGAGGATAAATAAAGAGGGTCAAGAGTTTGGGTGCCTTGTTGTTAGCTTTGTCCCAGGAATATTTGGAAACAAGATTGCCACAAAAATCAAGGAGGTTCAGGGAACATCCTGAAGCTCACCCACAGGAAAATAAGCAATGACTTGGGGAAGCGGGGGTCATCTCTGATCTCTCTTATGATCAGAGCTATGTGTCCTCTCCCCACATACACACATGCGTACATGAAGCTCAGCTTATAGTCCCCAGTGAGTGAAAATCTCCTAAAACTCATCCATGATTGGAGAATCTCATTATAGGCCCCTTGTTCTCAAAATAGAGACAATCTATATTCCAAGGTTTCTTCTCCCTGTTGTATCATAATTATTTTTGTAATGACTCATTCGTCATAAATAAAGCCATAAAGGAGTAAAGATGGCACTGAGACTTTTCCAAGGGCAATCAAACTGATGACTATACACAATTGATTATCTTTTGGACATGCTTTGTTAATACTTTCTACCAAAACTTAAATTCAGCTACCTCTGGGAATGAATTAACTTTGTTAGGGAGTTGAAGTAAGTCATAGCTCTCCAAGCTACTTGATCAAATAATTACAGGTTTGCCTCAATTTCATGGAATAGCTATCTGTCTCAAAATTCTTTGTAAACAAAACAATTGTGAGTGTCAAATCTATTTTAAACCTATTTAACAAATAAGCTTTGTTAGAAAAAGTTTTATGGAAAGTTTTAGGTATGGCCGAAAATGTTTCTCAAGTCCTGTTTTGTACATAAAAGCTTTTCTGAAAGTGGGAAGCTCCTAAGCTAGTTTATAGATAGTAAACTGAAGAGGTTTATAAAACTCATAGAATGAAAAGGGTTGGTCGCTTCTATCCCTGTGTTGATTCACAATTATAATTGGTTATTTGATTTTGCCTTTGGAGTACTTTTGCCGCAACTACAGTTTCACCCAAGAATTTAGCAGTACTGAATTTTCTGTACTAGGTCTTACACTGGTATTGTTTCCTTGGTTTACTTCCCTTCAGTCTTATCTTTCACAGTGCCTGACCAAAGGAGGAACCATAACTTTGAGAGTTGTCAGAGAAAGTGCTAGAGATGGGAAACAAAGAATGAGGAAGATTTGGATAATTAGATGGCAATCAGACAAGGGAAATAGCAGATGCAAATCCAGGATCAGGATTAAATCCGACGTCAGAGGCAGAGGACCCCGGAAGAGGAGGAGCCAGAGATGAGATGAGGCAGCACAGGCGCCTGGTACATGCGAAGAGCTCAGTAAATAGTTATTTTCCAAAATATTTCTTAAACCAGATAATATTTTAAAAATGTAACAAGCCTCCCCCTCCCTCTCCCTCTGTTAGGGTGGATTGGGATTCCTCATATTTTCTTTATACTCTGCCCTTTTTCCTACTCAAGCCAAACAGTGGCACTTCAAACTCAGGAAGGGTCACCAGAACAGAAAAAGAAGAGAACCATATTTTTGAAGTTCAAAGCTTGGCCTTTCAGGTCTCAGAAGCTCAGGCCCAGAGGGTACACAGGCAATACAGCTGGGTGAGATAAAGGGAGGCTTCCCACCCCCCAAGCCAATCGCACAGAGGATTCCTTGGATGTAAGGGTTGCAGGGGGGCAACAAGTAGAACCAAGATGAAGAAGAAGTCAGCGGGGAAGAGGTCAGTCTGTCTACACGATGGACCGGAGCAGGGATGGCATCCTACCAGTTAACACATCAGTAGTACACACTAATGATAACCATCATGTTTTCTAGACACATTTCTTGAATGCTCAATATCTGCCTAGTTGAGCACCTTCCATGTACTGAATTTTATTTCATCCTCACAACAACCTTAGAGATAGATGCTGTGTGTTAGTTCTGTTTTGTCCACCTCTCACAGATAGGGTCACTAATTTGCAAGAGCACACAGCTAGGGAGTGCTGAATAAGAATGAATGATGTGTGAAACTTGTGTTTTAGAAAAATCCTGGCAGAGTGTGCAGGACAGGGTAGCTGGGAGAAAAAGAATGCTACTGGAGAGGAGAGAAGAATTTATTGCAACAGTCAGAGAAATGGTGTATCCCAGGAGCCAAGATCCTGGGAATAGACACTTTGAAATGTGAAACATGATGCCAAACTTCCCAGTGCCTGAGTCTGGGAGCAGACGAGAAACTCTAAGAGATAGACTTAGGGGAGTAGATCATATCAAAAACAAGCTTGGGTCTGACCCTGTCTTAAAGTCGGTACCAAGACCATCAATACAGCCAAGGCAATTATGTCAGAGACGTACATAATCGATAAGTAATTCACCAGCAATTTCTCATCTCATGAAATAGTTGGTTGATAATCAATGTCTGTATCTAATTGCTTTAAGTGGCAAAATCGAGAATATTGTGGCAAGGTACTGAATTGAGACCAAGGAAGACTCTGTAGACATTTAACTTCAAAGAGTCCCTTTTAAAATAGTCTACAGATAAAAAGTGGCTGACAGTATGCAGTCCCTGGAATTAACACAATCAAATTTTAAAAGACTTGGAAAGACCTCCTAATTCCTAGGTTAAGGGGAATAATGGTTCCTCCAAGATGTTTTCCTAGATCAGGTTGCTATAACAATGATCACAGACTGGGTTGTTTACACAGTACTTGATTTTTGATAGTTCTGGAGGCACGGGAGTCCCAGACCAAGGCACAGACAGGTTTGGGATCTACTTGAGTGCCAAGCCTGCCACAGACACCTCAGTGACCATCTTCTCATTGTGCCCTCACTTGGCAGAAGGGTGGCTAGACAGCTTTCTGAAACCACTTTTATAAGAGCATTAGTCCCATCCATGAGGCTTCTACCCTCATGCATTAATCACCACCCAAAGGCTCCAATCTCTAATACCATCACCTTTGGGTTACAGCTTTGAGGTAAACACTTTAGGGGAATACAAACATTCAGTCCATAGCACATGCACACAACCCTAATCTCTGGAAACTATGAATAGTTTAAATTATTTGGTAAAGGAGGATTAAGGTCACAGCTAAAATTAAGGTTTTTGATCAACTTTAATGTTAAAATTAATTAGAAAAATTGACTTAGTTTATCCTTGGTTTTAAGGCTAATGTTAACGAGGGGGAAATTGCCTTCATTTATCCAGCTGGGCCCATGTAATCAGAAGGGTATTTTAAAAGAGCAAAAGGAGAGAGATAGCAGTAGGAGAAAGACGTGCCAAGGTTATTGGCTTTGAAGATGAAAGAAAAAGGCATCTGCCAAGGAAGACAGGCATTTGTTAGATGCTAGAGAAAGCTGAGAAACAAATTCTCCCCTAGAACTTGCATAAAGAAATGCACCCTCCCCGCACCTCGATTTTAGCTGGGTGAGACCCAATTTGAACTTCCAAAATCCAGACTATTGGATAATGTATTTCTATTGTTTTGAGACACTAAATTTACAGTAATTTGTCACAGCTGTAATAGGGAACTAACATAATAGGTTAAAAAATAATATTTTTCTCCAAGTAGTTCAGATTATTTTAGAAACATCTGTGGATTGACGCTTGCCTGTATGAAACAAACAATACTAACAAAGAATCATAGATTTCCATTCGTACTCTTGACAATGGGAATAACATAAAAATCTGCAACTGGGTCACCTTCTGGTCTCCATTTACATTGGGAAAACAGCTGGCAGCAGTGTTTAGCACATCCTGGGAGGCAACTGCTTCCTCTTACCTGGGTGCATCTCTAATTTAAAAAACAAAGGGACTGAAAATGTCCTTAGTGGTCTGTCTGAACATAAGGGAAAATTCCTCTGTCTTAGCAGCATAATGAAAGGGAAATCCTTGCTCACGGAAAAGGCTCTTAAACTGTCCTTAGCTAGCTGGTGTTAGAGATTGGTCAAGGTCATCATCACCTTATTGTCTTCCTGCCGTCTTCCTCTTGTTCTCATTTACCATGACCCATTCTCTCAGCCAAAAGGCACAGCTCCTTCTGCAGAGACTTCAGGTTGTTCTCAGCAGGTTGCTGAGTTTGTGGTCCTGTGGTCACTTTAGGATCAGTGTAATCCTTCACCTCATTAAGTAATAAGACAAAAGAATTCCAGGCAGTTTGAGAGACTGCAGCCCAATAAAAGTTCCTCTAACCAAGTCCTGAGTATGATGACACAAGCCATGTAACCTTGCAATGTAAAATGAAACTTGCCCTGTTTGGGGGTCAGAAAGTAAGGAAGAGCTGAACTTGGATAAGAGAGCCTTGTAGCTCATTTTAGACAAGTTGCAGCTTAGGGGTGTCGGAGATAGAGCCAGAATTATTCTAGGGCCATACTATCACCTAAATGAGAAACTGTATGACTTACCCTCTAACCTTGAGTAGATTATAGAAAATAACACATCTGACTTCAGTTTAATACTTTAAATTTCATGGGTGAACATAGGTTCTCTAGTAGAATAAATTAACCTCTGGCCATATCATAAACCGGCCTCAAAAATTTAAGCACCTGCCTAAGTAGAAGACAGAAAAAGTTGGAAGCAACTAGGACTCTCTACCTGCCTTAGAGAATTCCTTCTGCCAACAAGTCCTTAAACCTAGAATTTCTCCTCCTGTCCAGATGGTCAGATAATTAATAATCAACCAAGAGTTACTGAGAGTTCAACCAAGCATGGTAGGAGGACCCAACAAGTATAGGACATGCCTAATGCCTTCAAGAAATTTGTAATTAAGTTAGTGAAATCAACCAAGGAAGGTTACAATGGATAATTATACGCTTCTTTGTGTATTTATTGGTCCTGCAATCATGCCATAGTCAGAGAGACTGTGTATCTTGTTCACACAATAGTACAAGGTATGTGCTCAACACTGTATGCGTCCTTACAGAAAGTGAAGCACTAAATGCATGAATCATAGCATCAGAATTCCTATATAGGTGCTGGTTATATATATGAGTTACAGTCTGCTTAGAGTAATGTTAAAAGCCGCAATTGTCCTGCATTACACATAAGGTTGAGAACATGCCCATTGCATATAACAAGACACGTGTGTCCCCATGTGTGGTGTGTGCATGTATGTGACTGTGTGAGTATGTGCATGCACACGTGTGTGGAAGTTTGAGAGCCCAATGGAGCTTGTAGGATTGTAGAATTATGGAAATGTCAATATCGCTTTAATTCTTCCTTATTGTAACACAGTCCAAATGCAAAGAGGGTTCAGGCCAGCAAGACATCAGCTTTAGGTCATTGAAAAAGGTTTTGAGGAAAATAATTTCTCTTGTTCATTTTCCAAAACAATGTGATACACATTCTGCATAATAGTTCTGGGTATCTCACTTTAGGAAGCAGACGTGTGAAGAAATCCCCACTGTATGGGAACAGGGAGAGACATTCTAGGAAGGCCAAGATTCAAAGCAAACTGACCACTCTTTCCTCTCCGCACAGTGGAACAGAGCCTTGTGAATCCAGATGTCTGCATTCAGGTCCTATCTTAGAGGCTCACAAACTGGGAGACCCGGGAAAATTGCTTAACTTCTAGGTGCCTCCAAGGTCTCTATCCATAAAATAAAGATGGCTATAGTAACTACACTATAGACCAAGATAGAAGGGCAGAAGCAATAATGCTCAACAAAATACTCTATTTCTTTACATTCCCCATTCTTTAGCAGCTTAGTTTGTCTTGGGACTAGTTCTGCACAGGGGGTTATAAGCAAAAGTAATGGTGGTCAGTTGTAGGCAAGCACAGAGTTTAGGAACGATTTTCCATGTTTCCCATCAACATGGTGAATGTTGATAACCCAGGTAGTGGGGCCTCCACCATCTGCATACTTAAGTGACCCCATGGAGCCCAGCACTCCCATCAGTAACCGCATTAGACATGCTGTGTGAACAAGAAACAAACCTGTGTTAACCTTCTGAGCTATCAGGATGACTTTCTTATTGCAGCCTAACCAATCCGGTCCTGACAAATTCAGTGGCACTGTGCTCAAGAAGATAACTGAAAAAGAAAGCAATCTCCTACATCATGACTCAAAAATCTAGCTGATACGGAGCTAAATGCTACAAACTGAATAAATGAACACATAAAAAATGTATAAGCCATGACCTTTAGGTTCCAGGTGAAATTTCTAAGAACTCCTCCTTCTCATTTCATCTTTCCCCTTAAGATTTCTGTGGCTGTCAGGTCCTTAGAGGTTCAAGGGGTCCTCGGCCCTCTGACATCCATGTGTGTTCATTTGGTTTGATCCTACAATTACTTGCAAATTGTACTCAAGCCTATTGCCATTTGCTTCAAAAATCTCATCAAACCAACTGTGTTATGTTTCTAAGAAATATGTAGCAAAGATTTAGAATGCCACAAGCAGTAGTGAAACCATAATGCATTTTACAAACCACTTTCTTTTAACTTTCTGTCTCTTCCTCCAAGCCCCTCTATTCTCTACCACCCACAGGAGCTCCTAGTCATTTTCTTCTGTCTTCTCAGAACAGATTCTCTGACTTCTAAAAGTAAGGGACCAACATCAGTCACCAACTGCGGCCATCAACAAAGTCTCGCAGACTGTGTAGCTTTAAACAACATAAGTGTATTGTCTCACAATTTTGGAGGCAGTCATTAAAACTGAGGTGACAGCAGGGTCCCTGAAAACTGTAGGAGAGAATTTTCTTTACCTCTTCCTAGCTTCTGGAGGCACACACATTCTCCTGGCACCTCTGTGTCTTCACATAGCCATGCTCTTAGGAAAACAGCAGACATACTGGCTTAGAAGCAACCCTAGTAAGATCACATCCTGATGTACTAGGGTTGGGACCTCAACGTAACTGTTTCAAGTAGAAACAAAATTCAACCTTCCTAGTAGACCACATTCCTGCTGAAACACAATCTACTACAAGCATTTCACAGCTCTCTTGCTTCGCTCTTGTCATGCCTCAAACAGCACCTGATACATGTTAGGTGCTGAAGCAAATAGTTATTGCCCAAAAAAGAAATCTAGTATGATGATAGATCAACATTTTCACCAACAGGATTTCTCACACACACACATGCAGACTATTTTGGAAAGAGGAAAAATTAGAAAAAGGCATATTGATATTGTACAACTGTTTTGATGTTTCTGGGTTCAGAACAAGAACACACAATCTGAGTTGTGTAGGCAGAAGGCCATTCATTGCTAGGGACACAGCATAGCAGAGCTTTTGTTACCTATTAGGCAGCAAGACACAAAATTCTAGACTTAGGGAGCCAAGACACTGGTAACAAGGGAGGCATAGAGAACTAAGCCTGGTGATACAGTTGGTTCTCCCTTTAAAGTATGTGCCAAATTCTGAAGCTAGGTCAGGTGGCTCAAAAATTAAGCAGATAAAGTGAAAAGCAGAGCAGAGATTTTTGGGATCTCACTGGTCAAGAAGAGGACAAGAGTTCAGGATCTGTCAGGTAAGGGATCCAGAGAACTCCTCAAGGTCTCCTAAAAGTTAGGCCTTGGGCGTGAAAGTGAAGCCAAAGTAGACTGAGATCTCCCAAACTGAAGCCTAGCTTTCACTGGAACTAGGAAACAGACCCAACTCTATATCTGACAGAATACAGCGTAGACTCTGAGTAGAGCACAATAACATTACCAGGACCCTTTTAACTTGCCTACATAGAGTATCTAATACGTAGTAAAGAAAGACACTAGACAGGAAAAGAAACATAATATATACAACTTCTAGAAGTAGAAATCATTCCCCAGTTGATGCAGATATTGAAGTTAGCAGGAAAAAAACTTTGAAATACATATGAGTTATAAGTTCAAGAAAATAAATGGGAAGGATTCAAACAGATACAAAGATAGAAAAATTCCACAGAGTTGAAATGTCCAAAACAGAATCAAATGAAAACTCTAGAATTGAAAATACAGATGCTGAACTAAAAACTAGCTAGATGGACATAACACTGCAGGAGACAAGACAAAACTAATAAACTAAAAGGCAAGTGACTAAAACCACCTAAGGATTGGAAAAGAAGAAAAAATAGTCAGTACAGATGAGAATATAAATATATGTGGAACAACACCACCAAAATTTTAAGGTGCATTTAATTAACGTTGTAGAAGGAGAGACAAAGTAGAAAAAGAAAAAGCAGTATTTGAAGAAATAATGACTGAAAATTTCCCAAAACTCATGAAGACAGTAACCGAAAGTTTCCAGAATTCTGAGGGTTCTACACAAAGTCATTACAAAATCAAAACAAAACTACATTTAGCCACATCATGGTAAACTGAGCAAAACTTAAAAACAACAAAAGTAAGCAGGGTGGGCGACAACAGTAGGGTTATAAACTGACTTCTTACAAGAGATCATGAAAATGAGAAAACAGTGGAATGATGTCTTTAAAGTGTTAAAACAAACCAAGGTTGCAACAATCAAGATTTCTACACCCCCGAATTAAAGGAAAACTAAGATATTTAATATGAACAGACCCCCCCAAATGGAAAGCATACTTTGCTAGCACATCTGAACTAGAAACATAGTTATTAAGAGGATTTTTTTTTTCAAGCAGAGGGAAAATTATTCCAAACAGCAACGTGGAAATGCAAGAAGCTCTGAAAAGCCAGCATTTTTCAGAAAACCTGTCAATAACCTCCACAACAAAGTTCAGCAGCTTACAGCCAGTTTCTAGCAGCATATTATCTGGTAGGAAGTGCTTAACTGTTCAAATAGTAATAACTTTGCCTCCCCTTTGCTCCAAATAGTCTCCTCATTCACATCCTCCTTGAGTCAGGGAAATGTTATATTCTAAAAGTATCAAGCAACTTCATTAAAGAAAGAAAAGTTCAATTCACGTTTCTCTTCTTTGGTCAGCAAATGATTCTATTTTACTACATCTCCCTTTAAAAATCCCTATAATCTTATGGAAATGAATACCCGCAAGCCTTCCCTTCCACTTAATGTTTTCTCATATTCCAAAGACAGATTACGTGAAGTAATCCTCAGGGCAAGGAATAAAATCCTTGAAGGAACCTCACAGCCAGCTGACGTTTTCACTCACCACTGGTGACAATCCTAAACCATTTTACTATACTGTATTTAGTTTTATCTGCACCATAGGAAGCTGGGGAAGAGAAGGCCAAGGAGTAATCTGATGCACTCCTTTGGGACTCCTTAGGATTGTCATTACTTAGTGGCCACCAAATGTACTCAGTAATGAACCACTTTAAATAAAGGTTTGAGAGCTGTTGCAAGGGTTAGATGATATAAGCCTCTTCCCACCCATCCCCTTTAAAGAATATCTGAGATTATAAAATAGGAAAAAGGAAAAAAAAACTGGCCTTCGCTGGTGAAACAATGCTCTCTGCCTAGCTTTCTATTCTGTAGGCTTAGCAGTGCCATCGCTTCCTTGGCCACCATGGTTGTGTGCACAGAGAGTGCATTGTGTGGCTTTCTTTGCCGCAGAGAAGCTCCCTGCAGTGAAAGTCTCCTCCTGAATGGGATTTCTGAGCACAGACATTTTCCTGCATCTTGTTTGCAGCTTTCTACAATAAGCCCGCTCCCACACAAATACATATTTTCATTATCTTATTTTTAGAAATGCAAGTTGAAGAGGGGAAGTGTGATTTGACATTCTAATTGTGGTGGAATCTTCCATCTGAGCCGCTCTAGGATCCTACTGCAAAATACAACGATTTTAACACTAGATTTCAGCATGCCGGGCACCAGCTCCTCACAGCCAGATTACAAGGCATGTGGATCACAGTCACAGAAACGCCTTCCCACAGGCATTAGTCAAAATATATCATGCCATGTCATTACTCCCCACTCGATGTCTGGTCTGGAGCGTGAGCCTAGGAAGTAAGTTTGGGGTTCCAGGGTCCAGTGGATTGAATTTGCAGATTATTCTCAAATGCTAAATTAGCTTCTTTTCTTTTAAGCCATAGCGGGCTATGTACTGCATCAAGAATTTTAACATTAACAGGACTCTCAAAGTAATTAATATTCCAGCTCAGAGAAACTTTATTACCTGATTTTTGTAGATTCCAGGAAAGGATGAAGGCTGGCTTAAAAATAGAGATCTGTTTCTCTAGTCAACCCTTACCTCTCTTTTCTCTTCTACTCTTACTTTTCTTCATCTTTTCTGCCTTCTTTTTTCCCCTCTCTCTCCTTTCAGCCATTCTTTCCTTTATGAAAAAATTATCCTAGCATCTAAGATGCTCCAGGTACTATTTGAGGCTCTGAGAAGGCCAAGGTAAATAATCTAGCACTGCATTCTTGTTGGAGAGACAGGCCAGTGGGAAAAACTAATTAAAATGCAAAGTGAGACAGATGAGCTGAAATCTGCTGCACCAAGATTTATGGGAAGGAAGAAGGCAGAAGAAGGTGGATTTCAACCAGAGAGAAAGGCGTCTGCCTGGAGTCTAATGTGCTACTCCGACTTGGACGGAGCCTGCTGGTGACAGGCAGGACTGGTATGAAATGACCGGCATTTGGACTATTGGATGTAGATGAAATGGCCAGAGAGGGCCCAGTAGGAATGGTCTGTCTTGGTGTGTCAATCAGCAAGTATGTATTTAGTACCTACTATATGGCAGGTAGCTCAGGACTGGGGGACACATGAATGAACCGAGCAGATATGGCCTCAGCCCTCTGTGCAGCCCCAGGCAGGAATATTGAGCCTGACCTTGGTAGCACCTATGACTGAGTGGTATTGAGTCACAGGTACAGGTAGAAGTGGAAAGAAGTATGTGTGCAAGTCTTGGGGTGACTAAGAGAGAAGGAGGCAGGAAAAGGGTCACTGTGCATCCAGGTGACAAATTGTACAGGTGAAAGAAAGAGATATTCTCTCTGCAGGGACACCCACAGTGCTTTGAAATTTCAAGAACTGAGAATACCCAGCGTATGCTTGGTGTGCACATTTGAATCAGTCGGGGTCCTCAACAAAATAGAATAAATAAGCTACTTAAATGTAGAGAGAGATTTCTTTTAAGGAATAGGCAATTGTCAGTGACTTGCCAGTCTGAAATCCACAGGAGAAGCCAGCAAGCCGGAAACACAGTATGTCCACATTACCATCCTCGGGCAGAGTTCCTTCTCTGAGAAACCAGTTTTTGCTCTGAAAGTCTTCCTTTAACTGGAGGAGACCGTCTCATGTTACACAGCATTGTCTGCCTAACAAAATCAACAAATTGTGCTACTCACAGTAACAAAATTCTTCCACAGTAATCTCTAGGCTACTGGTTGACCAAACAACTGGACACCACAACACAGGCTAGTTGATACCTGAGAGAAACTATCAATCATCACATCAAACACAGGGCTCTTAGAGGACCCGCAGAACACACCGGGTACTCACACCAAAGACAAGAGGCACGAGCAGAGCAGCCGAGGTGGCTGGTTGTGGTGACACTGAGCACAAGGACTCCTGTAGCATGTAGGGAGCCTCATTGGGTGCTCCCTAAAAAGGGAGAGGACTGGAGAGGACTCTGCAGGTGAACACGGAACCATTGGACAACTTCGTTTTCAGGTCTGAGATCCAATTAACCAAGGGAAAGACCTGTAGCTCAAAAAGTTGAGTTTGGAAGTGGTAAAATGATTGTTGGGCAAACAGCCCCAGGGAAGCAAGAACCCAGGATGCGAGATCCTTCTCATCAGAAGAGCTGTGAAGGAAGGAGAGAGGAGAAACAGGCCATCCACATACCAGCAACTCCACTTCATGCAGCTGGGAGAACAGAACCACCTGACTGGGGCGGAGTGGGTATGAACCTTGCCTGGAGATCCAGCAGCCATGGCTAACCTGGAGTTTGTACCACCAGTCCAGGAGTAGGAGGGTGGTGAACAGACATGCTGCTTTGGCTCTCTGCTCCTGTGGCTCAAGCCTGGAGCTAACGAAAGTCTGGTCTATAAATCTGGATAGCATCTGCGGGTGTATCCCGAGGCTGGGCTCAAATTTATGAACTTCCAGCATCAGAATCCCAAAGATCTGAGATGATAGGAGTGTACCAGGGGCCCCGCCTTACAATCTCTGTCATTGCAGTCACAGCCACCATTCAGCCAGCTGCCCAGCTTGGAAGTCCCTACTGCTTCCACTCCAGTCCTGTCTGACACTCACTTAATTCTGTAGATTTTGCCTCCTGAAATACTTCATAAATCGCACTCCTCTTCATCCCACTACCACTCTTTCAGCCAGGTCTCTATGCCTCTAATTCTCGGTCACCTCCCAGCCAGCTTTCACACTGCCAATCAGAACAATGGTTCTAAAATGGAAATCCAATATTATCAGGTTCCCTCTTCCCAGAGCCTTCAGGATCAAAGAAAAACTTTGGGAAACAAAGTCTTCATCATCTGGGTCACTTTGTGTGCCTTACTCACCCTTAGCTGAATCAACCACTAGCTTTTTTTTCCTCTTTTCAAATCCACCTATCCCTGCAATGTTCTCCCTTTCTTCTTCGCTGAGCTGACCTCTACTCCTTGACCTTGGACTTAGAGCAAGGCTGCTCCATCCAGCTAAACTTGGTCTGAGTTGCTGTTTCTCCTGACATAGGATTGCCGCATAAGCAGATGCCTGGGGACTTTTTCTTTCACTTTCTGTGAGAATACGGTGGGTCCACCTAAATCTACCTCATCCCTAAGCTGCCGCCCTGGTTCTGAGTTCTGCTTCAGCACGAAGTCACAGCAACTCTGCCCCTAGGACAGAGGGTCTCCAGGAGCGTGCACAGTTCCTGTTGTTCCAGGCACAAGAGTCGCAGAGCCCAGTGCTTACCAGAGCCATTTGTTTTGTCAGAGCACAACCTAAATGGAGTGCAAGGCTTTATGAAGAGACACAATAAATAGTCACTTCTACGCTCCCCTCGCTTGAAAGACACAGCAGTGTCTCTGGAGCACCCGCAGCAGGGTCACTTTCACTCCGTGATTCACCCAGATATTGGTTTATTGGCATCTTTTCTCCATCACTTAACAAGAAATAGTTCTTCCAAAAATAGGCAAATAAACACAAATAAAAAAGCAATAATTTCTATTATTCTCCAGCAAGGTGCAGGAAAAAGGAAATGGAACAGCTCTTCATGCTGGTGACATCTGCCTTGGGATTCAGTTTCCTAAAATTAAGGCCAAAACAAAGTTCACAGTCTCTGCTGACAATATATGCGCATAGTGTGGAAGGTCACTCACCTGCCAGATGACATTTGGTGTTATCAAGGCAGCCACTTTTAGCACTGAAGTGGATTAAGGAAATCCTTTGGAAAAGGAGGCATCTGACAGTGCAAGGACAATGGAGGAATTAACTGGAGCGGGAGTCATCTCTAGGCTAGGAAAGGCAAGTGCAGGGACAGAATCGGGAAAACAACAGGGACAAAACACCTAGACGCCTCACTGGTCACTGTTGTTTTCCTGAAGCAGTGTCTACATTGTTATCATTACATTGTTACTGTCTACATTGTTAAAGACATTGTTATTCTCCAAAGATAAGCAAATTTTAGTTATTCAAAGTAATAAAATCATGAGGAACCACATTAATCAAGTACCCAGGTACACCATAAGTAAAGCTTGCAGAGCAGAGTGTTTTTCTTAATAGCTAACAGGTCATCATAATTATGTCTTGGACAAAATAAAAATAAATTCAAATTTATGTGCTCTGGAGTATGGTGGTGAGGAGCATGCAGAAGACAGCCAGCTTCAGAACTCTCCATTCATTCATTCCACAAACATTTGTGCAACAATGACATATAGACACTATGTACATCCCCAAAACCAATAATCAAATTGAGGCTAACAAACTGGAGATTCATTGCCCAAATTTGATTCTGTTCACTGACTTATTAACTATGGGACCTTGGGAAAATGCTTAAAAGTCTTGAGATACCTCACTGTCCTCTTCTTTATGGAGAGTTTTGCTTTGTTTTGTTTTGGGTTTTTTTGATGGTATTGGGGATCAAACTCAGGGCCTTGTGCATGCAAGGCAAGAGCTCTACCACTGAGCCACATCCCCAGCCTTGTCCTCTTCTTTAAAAAGTGGGTATTAAAAGTCCTTGATTGTTGTGAGGAGTAAATGAGTTTGTAAATGAAATTCTTATAACAAAGCCTGCTGGGTCACAACAATAACCACAACTAACCATAAAATAACAACTAATCTTCAGTGAGTATTTCCTACATGCCATAGGCTCTAGCCCATCATAAACATGTAACTAATGTTACACATTTTCATCATATATATTACTACCTGGATCTGTATCTTTTGTATTTTACAAAATACAATCCCATTGCCTTGGGAGAATATATTCTAGTTCCTGTAACTGTTATTACAGTGTGACTAGTAGCTTTGCAGATTTCCACTGCACCACTAATATGAAATTAGAGAGAATAGATCTAAGTTTATCACAGTCTGACATGGCAGTCATTTGGTCATGTCTGATCTTGGAACACAAGTGTGACAGGTCAGATAGCAGATTTAAGAATATACTTTTTTTATCCACAATGCAGCATATTCTACATGCTTAATAAAGAATAGCTGTGTCCAAGGCCAAGGAAGAATCTTGCCTTCTTGGATCTTGTTTGATGAAGCAAAGCAAGGCTATGGGCCTATGTCAGAGTGGGGGATGAGAAAATATAATACTGATAAGGTTTGGAGATGGGCAGACATGAGGTCATATCCAGAAAAGTGAACCAAAGCTCAGAGGAGAAGGCAGGTGTGTAAGTCCAGGTACAATAGAAGAAAGAGGCCCTCTGTGAGCTGGATCAAGAAATTGAAACAGAATTAAAAAATATTCAGCTAGGCGTACGCTGAAATCCCATTGCCTTGGGAGGTGGATCCCAGAAAAGATAGTAAGTTTGAGCCCAGACAGGACAACTTAGAGACTTAGCAAGACCAAAACCCTGTCTCAGATAACATTCTTTTACAGGATTTGGGGATGTGACTCAGAGCACAAGTCCTGGATTCAATCCCCAGTACCACAAGTAAATAAATAAAGTCTTCAGCCAGAAGATCAGAAATTGGAACCACGGGTAATAAATGCAAGGATCAAGCTTGTTTGGGGACAGTGGATGGGCACCATCTTCTTCTCACTGGCCTGAAAAATTGTAGATATTCAGAAAGTGCAGGCCTGGCTGATACTGTTCTTCCTCTACAGAATTATTCATGCACTGGCTGGCCCATGAGGCTTACACTTGTGTCTCTCTTACCCTTCTGAGATTGTAAGCAACAAAAAGCACCAACTACTGCCTCAACTTGGCATTCCCAGAGAAAATTTCATGTTATACACATTCAATAACCATTTTCTGAATGAATGAATACCTACCACGAGCAAATTAGCAGACGCCAAAGGAGTCTGATTCTGAGCCAACAGCCTTCTGAGAGCAACGATCCTTACATCTTCCCCATCCTGAGCAAAATGGTTTCAGGGTGTGGGGACATCTGTCGGTGTTGTCTGCCAAGAATCAACACTGCCATCTTCTGAGACTAACAAATCAATTTTCCCTTGGGAAACTCCCCTGTCCCACTCTTTCCTGGCTAAGGATGTGTTAAGAATTTAGTGAATCCTTTCTCTATTCTTGAGATTTGAAGCTTAAACAGAACTTCAAGGTCAGAAAATGGCTACAGCTGACTCATGCAAGCGGTAAGAATCTGAAGAGCTTCCCATTGGTCTACACTGTCTCAGTTACCATGGTGTCTTGGTTTCTGTCCTCTCTGAAGACCAGCTGGTGATTTAGTTCTTCTTTTGAGCTAAGAAGCTCCCCCTTATCATTTCAATGGATTCATCTTATACAATAAGTTAGCAAGAGTGAATTTCAATAGCTTGAAGCAAAGACTCCAACTGGGACATCATGACCTCCTTGCTCTAGAACAGCAGATCTCAACCTCTACTCATAAATGAATCACGAGGGAGTTCAGAAAATCCCAATTCTCAGGCCACACTCAAAACCAACTAAATGGGACTCCCATTTCAGCCAGTACTTTTTAAGTCTCCCTGGGAAACTCTAATATGCAGCCAAGGTTGAAAACCACTGCTCTCTCAAAATATTACCTATGCCCACATGCCTGCCCTCAGGAAAGGAGAAGGCAAGGGGAATTTTACAAGCAGCACATTTTTTAAAACAGATTTTAACCTTGAAAAAAGAATGAAACTCCCACTCAGAGTTCATGTTTTACCCAAGAATTAAAGAACTGGAACTAGGTTTTCATCTTTAATTGCTATTTTTACCGTGAAGTAAATCTAAAGAACTTCACAAGTGTAAGCACTTTCTAATTTTATTAGCAATATAAATGAAGCACGACATGGGGAAAGAAAACATACTGGTTGGCTTGCATTTCCAGCTAGGAAATATTTCTACAGAGAAACCCCAGAAACACGTTGAAAGTGAGGCTGTCTTTGATGACATCTGTTGACCAGAGGATGATCCCCAGAGGGAAGGAAACGGGCACTTTCACTTCCTCTACTCTTTCTGCCTGGTGAGAGACTGTATTTTTTTTTTTTTTTTGAGTTATATGAAATGCTATGAGAAAAAAAAGCTAGGTAAGGAGCAAAGCAATTAAATTCCACAGAAAACAATAAATGTGTCTACAACAAGAAAGGTATGTTGAAATATTTGACATTTCGTTTCCTAAGGCGAGGACTTGTCTTGTCATAGAATGGTTTCTATAGACAGACTAAGACAACACGGTGACATTCGGGAAGAAATTTCCACATTGTGTACGCATCACACAGGGAGTCAAATAGTCGCACAGGGCTCAGACACAGGTGCTGCGGCAGGGGCTGGTTCTGATCACTACCAGCCCTGGTGGCTTTTGTCATTCACAGTGTTCTCTGCACCCCCCCCCATGACTCCTCCCCAAGCGTGGAGATGAAAGGCACATGGACTATTCTGAGTTCTATCAGATCTCAGGGAGCAATGCAACCCATGTAGACTCACCTTTACTTCTCAAAGCTCCTAGAAGTTAATCACACCCAACCTCTAATACCAGTTACACAAGGTGATTTTTTCCCCTGTTTTTTTGTTTTAAGCCCTGGTGAGATTGAGTCCATGGAGAAGAGGTCTGCATACAGTGAAACCCATTGCATACGTTCAACAACAGAGCCTGGGCACTTTACTGAGGGTCCTTTCATTGAACGCAGAAATAAAGGTAATCACAGACTCCAGGAATGCTCTGAAGTAGACCATGGATGCATCTTTAACAGCTTCAGGGAGGGAAGCATCTCATTTAAATTCAGACATTATCTCAGGATACATTTTAAAGTGTTAAAAAATAAAATCAGTCAAATCAATTTAAAGTACTACTCATTTACTTTCTTTTATTTCCATTGAAATAAACATTACTTGGGATGATTTATTTACAACTGAGAATTGGGGCTGAACCAGTGGATCTTCTAAAGTTCATGCATTTCTACCCTATCTATGATAGCCTCACCACTGCACATGGTAATTTTGATGGAAATTATCTAGAAGGAAAGGGGAAAAAAAAAAACCTGGATTCAAGTGTCCTCAGACCAGAGATGACTTTAAAGCAATATGGCCCTAACTGAAAAGGGTATAGAACCAAACAAGTTAAGCAAAAGAACTTTCTTACAGTAAGGGCTCTGGAAAGGATTAAAGTAACAGAAATGTGCAAAAGCAGCAGAAACTGGAGCCTAATGTTCATCTAGGGTAAGAAAGAAACTGGAGGAATGTGAGTACAGATTTCAGGAGGGTTCAGGGGTAACAATGCATGGGACAGAGCACATCAGTTTGACCTAGACCTGAGCATGGACATTACACTAAAGATCTCACCTCCCCTGCTCAGAGATTTCAAGCTGGAAAAAGCAGACAGTTGAGGTCAGGGGTTGACAAACTGTGGCTTGTAAACAAAATCTCATTCACTGGCTGTTTCTGTAAGTAAGTTTTTAACAAAACACAGTCACATCCATCATTTGCATATGCACAGCTGCTTTCATAGCGAAAGACCATCTAGTCTTCAAAGCCTGAGATACTTACTATCTATATCTTTCCAAAAACACCTTTCTAAACCTTGGTCTCTGTAGCTGGGAGAATAGAGCCATTTGGAAATGATAAGTCTGTTTTATATATCTGTGAGCACAAGAGGAAAATGCAGGAGCAGACAAAGGATCCAAGGTCACTGTCGGTAGCAAGACAAGTTTTGACCCCCGTGGTGGAGGTAGCATCCGTGACATTTGGTCTGCAGGTGTCCCGGTGTCTACAGGCGGAGGGGAACTGGGAGCAGCAACATCACAAGCTCTGAAGTGAGCAAGTAATGGTGGTTGAAGGAGATAAAACAGTAAGCCAGAGGGTACAGATGATAAATCGGGAGAGAAAGGGTCCAAACAGAAATGGAGGGCTTAGAAACTCAGACTAAAGCTGCACAAAGCATTTAGGGAAGAAAAGGGAGGTACAGAGGGGTTGCCAGAGAAATAACAGGCAGCCTGTACCTCCGATAGAGGCCAAGCCAGAGCAGGCGCTCCTCCCGTGGGTCCCTGTCATGTCCCAGCACCGCACTGGGGCCTCGGAGAGCTTGCAGGCTGGCGAAGCATGCCCACCGAGGTTGTGGCACCTGGGAAGAAGCAGTGCAGTTTCCAGGGGCTGATGTAGTGAGGGACCCTTCAGCAGCCGTGCCCCTGGGGTGGACTCTGGGGAGCTCTGCGTAATTAGAGGCACAGGACCATGCTGAAAGGAGTTTCTGGGAATTTTGAATTGGGAGATGGAACAGTGCTTCAGACGTGATTAAGATGAAAGAAAAGAGATGAAACAGTGGCTGGAAGGCATAAGTGGGCCTCACATTGCTTGCTGAAGGGTGGGCGCTGTGGCCCGAAAACCTTTTCCTCACCCAGAGAGTCTGCAGAAGCAGCCTGCTTTGTAATAGGATTTGACCTGTGGGTGAGCAGCTTCCATTCTTGCTGACTACTAGAAGATTTTTCTTAGCTGTGTTTTGGAAAAAAAACAGAAAAGAATGCCAACGCTACGAAAACCACTATAAATGCTACCCACTCCGCGCCCGTAGCTACTGTATGCGAGGGTAATGAAAGGATGACCAGCACGAAAATATTCGGCGGCTTCTCCCAGCAGCAAGCGGGTGCTGTGATTGAGGAAGCAGAGAAGAGAAAGTGGAGCCCTTCCCAAGCAGAAAGAGCACAGAAAGGCAGTTAAAGGAACCAACCAACCTGGGCCATATAAAGCTTGGCTCTCCAGCTGCCTGACGTGAGAAACGAGAAGCCCAGCCCGTGGGAGGGTCTTACAGGGGCTGCAGAAGCCACGAGAACCCCCAGAGCCACACACTTATGGGACTTGCAAAGAAATCTGATGTTCTTTGTCCCATCACCTCTCTCAACACTCAGGCCCCTTTCTTCACCTCTAACTACGGAGATGATAAAATCACTTGTCACCCCTCAGAGAGTTGGGCCTGCTGCCACCCAAATGTTTTACAAAGAGATTCACTCTTCAAGAAATGCCACAGCGGTGCTGAATTATGGCAATTTTCACTACATTTCTAAAGACCACTTTAGTAACCACTGACTACTGAGATTTGGATGCCTGGTGGATCTTGGGAAGGAAGTTCTGGTTATGGGAAAACTCACCCGCCAAGTGACGTCCTTGCAGATTTGATCACCAGATGTGGCCCTTCCAAGCAAAGTGAGGTGGGTATGTAAAGTTCTGGTGGCTGGCACAGAGCTTAGATTGGAATCTCAGTTCCTCTGTTCTTTACTGAGTGATTCTGTACAAACTTAGCCTCTCTGAACTTCAGTTTCCTCATCTGCAGAGTGCAGACAATATATGTGGATACTTTAGTAAGCCAGTTAGAGACAAAAACTGTAAAGTACTTAACACAGTGCCTGGTACACAGACAGCAATTCAAAATGTTAGCTGTCCAAACCATATTTCAATACCAGTGAAGGCTCCTGGTGCTGTTATGGGAAAGAGGCGATAGAAGGCGTAACCTCCCCTGAAATCAGGGCATGAAGAAAGTCACATCTGGAAAATGTCAGCACAATTCCTGCAACTGTTGATTATCTGTTATTACCATGGGGCAGTTATAATACAGACGAGGGAAGTCCACTATGGCTTCACTCCTTTCCATTTGCCATGGTTCGTCTTTCTCCCTGAGCCGAGTGAGTCTTCTAAGAAATCTGAACAGGTTGCTCAGTGTTGTTTGTTCTAATCTTCCTCCAGGGCCAAGAACCACATGAAGGCAGCAACTAAAAAACACTAACAGTCTTGGGAGTAGCACACCTGCACTCCAGGGTGGGATGCAGAAAATGATGGCAGAGAATGGAGGGATCTTCTATCCTCAGAAAAAGCTGGGCTTGAATTGCCTAGGATAGGAAACCTGGGGTCCTCAGATGGGGCCGTAAGGAGAGAGACACTCGGCAGGAAGATGTGAGGATGTGCTCAGGCGGACGGACAGTGGGAAGTAGCTCTGGGGTAAGAACCAGACCTCAGAAGCCATTGGAGGCTCAAACTTCTGAGAGGTCATTGCTTACTGAGTAAAAAAGGTGAGAGGAAAGAAAGGACACATTCAGGAGAAGATCACCTTCCAAGCATGCCTTAGATTCCCCAGAGATGAACTCAAGGTACTCTAACCAAGGGATCTAACTCCCATTTAGCGGCAAAATGCTACCATGAAGTAAGCTGGTAAAGTAAACTATTCAAAAGCCAGGAAGTGCGCTGACTGACGTTGTTTGCTGACACCTCCCAAGGACCATCTGAACATCGCTTTTGTTTTTGGTTGCAGGTATTTGACAAAGTCAAAGATCATTTTCAAGACAATGAAAAAGTAAAAACAGTATCAGAAATCCTCCCCAAACTAATTTACGGCTTACACTCTAGATTTAACAAGCACCTTCTTGCCGTGTTGTCCTTTATTAAAATCTAATACTAATGTGGGGTTAAAGTGACAGCCCTGAGTACACAGATGAAGTTATAAAGGAAATAAGCTTTTATTACTTTTCCAAAGACAAAGCAATAACTTAGAATAACAGAATGATGTTAAACTTTCTATCATGTCTCACCTCAAAATTTTTCTTTTCCATATTTCAGGGGTGTTTTCTTTAAAAAAAATTAAAGCCACATTTTTACAAGTTTACAACAGACCAGTAAGCAAGACTAATGCATACCCTTGGCGACAGTGTCTTCCAGAGGCAGGGAGTACTGTCTTTAAAATTAGCGCCAAATATTGAACCCATCTTTCTTATTACCAGGTCATTGGATTAACTAACAATTGTTTATGAAATGATCATCATCAATTCCTTTTCACTGCGTCCCCACACCTAATCAGCCAAAAACATTTTTGAACTTCTGGAATAGCTTTCAAATGCAGTATTTTCTTCCAGCCCACCTCATATTTCAGATAGTGTCAATCTCCTCAAGTTTATCCTCCTAGCCTTTGAATTGAGAGGTTTACAAACCTACCCTGTCCTGTTTAAAACACTTCGACAACTTCCCATCACTCACGAAGTAACGTCCGCACTCTCTGGTGCGCCTGTCACCCTTCTCTTCGGTCTGCCCCATGCCCTCGCCCTTCTCTGCTTCCTTTTCCCTCAAGACTTCCCCAGTATCGCCACATCCACCACCTCCACCTCAGTGCCTACATCTCTTCAAAGCCTGTGGTTCTCTAATCCCACCATGCTGGATTAATCTTCATGCTTTTCACACCGTGTGTCATATACCCTTCTTTCCTGCTTATTTTTTAACAAGTAGTTACATACATGTAGCTTCTGCCATGTTGCCAGGTCTTACTCAGTGAGTTTCATACGCTTTACCTCATGGAATCATGGCAACAACTTTTCAAGTCAGATACCATTATTCTGATCATTTTATGAGGAAGCCTAGGCATAGATCAATTATGAAAGTTGCTCAGAGGCTGGTGGATGAAGGGAGGATGCAAGATTCAAACCCAGGCAGTCTAGCTCCAGGCTCCCTGCCCTAATCGGCACAAAGCATTGCTTCTCTCTACTGCTTCAGTTCCTTGCTCAATTCAATTCTAGGATCATCTCCACACAGCCTTCTCTGACCATCAACTTCAGTCACTAATAAACTCCTCCTATGTATCTCGTGAAGAGTCTTATCCTATGATAACTATCATAACCTTTCTCTTTCCTATTTGAGACCATAAGAGACTAGAAGGCAGACATCCCAATTCATCATGATATCCCCAGCACAGGTGCTCAATACCTGGTTGATGAATGACCCAATAAGGGTGATAGATAGCCTTATTATATGTTCCATAGCTGGCATAAGGACAGACTTAAGAAAGTGGAGTCTAAAGATTGTTTGGGGTTTTTTTTTTTTTTTTTCAGTAGTTTGTATTTCCCGCTAACATAATATCCAAGCCGTAAATCCCAGGGAAACTTTGGGTGTGTCTGCTATTCCCCAACTCCTAGCATGGCCTTCTAAAATGTTCCAAGATCTTCAGAAAAAAACCTGTATCTGCACTGTTCAATTGGAGCACTTGGCTAGAGAGATGACCTAAAATTTTCATTTTATTGAATTTTAATTGTTGTAAACTTAATAGACACATGCAGCAAGTGGTTATTTTATTCCACAGTACCTGTCTGGGCCAGATGCAAATCATAGTGTGGCAAGGAACAGAGATGGATATCTATGAGTCATCACGGCAGTAGGAAGGGATGTACAAAGACCCCTAGGCTCTTGGGGAACAAGCCTGCTCAGTTTCCCGGTATGAGGAACTCCATGGGACTTTTAAATGCCAAGAATGTGACAGTCCCAGGCAGACTTGGGTCAGTTGGTTAATTTACTTAGTGCCTAGCTGGACCTAAGAGAAGTTTCCACATGAGAATTAAAGAAGTTGAGTCAAGAAAAGGAGGGTCATGAAGACTAAAATTGGGACAGGGTAAAGGGTAACTGGGACAAAAATATCACAGGGAAGAGGACAGGTGTCTCAAAAACCTGATGCTCTTTATATTTCCAACTTATCTACCCATTCTAACATCTAGTAGTTGTAGAGATTTTAAATAAACATTTGTGACTTGCTTTGATACCTGCTCTTTTTTTTTCAAACACACGTGCTTTGTTTCACTCATCTGTCTCTCAGTTGGAGAAGCCAAGATGACAGCCTCCTCCACTCCCTTTGATCTGCCATTTAAATTTCCACTCTCATCCTGTAATCTGTTAATCTTTGCAGTATCTCAAGGCAAGCTAGAATTAAAGTCCCATATTGAATCCCAACATGAAAGGCATTTCTTTGTGAGCAGTTCAATATAATGTTTTTCTAAATGACATTTAAAATGTCCAGCCCCATAATGGAATGATAAAGCAGGGCACCCAGTGTTAGTACACACTGGTAAAATGACTATTTTTTTTTTTTTTTTTTTTAGTCAGAGACCAAAAAGATAGAACAAGATAATTAAAAAAAAAGTTTATTCCTGCTAGACTGCCACAGTGGTATTATGACTCAAAATATAATAGTCACTGAATTCCTGTAGGAATCTAACTTCTTTTTAAAAAAACATCAGACATCAAAGTCTGAGTCATGCCACATTAACCACCAATGGCCAAAGAAAAGTTTGAATGCTACTGGAGAAGTTAAATATTAGATTTTCTCTGAAACATTTAAACTCGGAGAAGTAGGTACTGCGGTTGTCATACCGACTTGTGTGCATTCTTTATAGGATTCCACACTGCTCTTTGCACCCCTTCCTGTTGCTATGGTGACCCAAATAAATTCTCTCCTGAGATTCCTTTCTCTCAGACGCCGCCAAGGCATTGGGTCAAGCAGGCAGCAGGCTAGCAAATAATGCTCTGGCCCTAAACATTCACATTCTCCAGACAACTACAAAACCCCATTCTGGCACACATGTCACCCAATCACAGTGTCTGCAAATTTTCAATTCCATTAGGCTGTGAAAGAAAAAATTGGTATCTGTTTTATTTGTATAACCAAAAAAATGAACCTTTGCAACAGGCAGGAAAGTAAGAAACTCTTCTATCATCTACTTCATTCCTCTTGCATTCACCAGTGAGAGTTCTCAGGAGGAGAGACAGAAAACCAAAGACTCACTGTCAACCCTCTATACAGAACTATTAAATATGATTTTAATACTTAGAAGCAATGATTGAGGAGATGCCTTTAAAGGAGACTGAGAAAGTACCCAAGAAAATCACAAAGGAAAGCATTTAGTTCATAGAAAATATGCACAAATAGTTCTAGAAGGAAAAATTTAAATGTCATATATATAATATATATTATATGTAATGTATATAATATATATGATAAATATTTGTCAAGACAGAGCATCTAAACAAGTAGCATTTCTCAGTGACAGTACTTGTGTAATAAGGAAACAGGTACTATTTATACTCCCTGAAACTCCAACTCTTAATTTTACCCAAAGGTACACAAAAAACTAATGCAAGGTGATTACTACAGAGTGATGAACTATGCATCCTACCCTGATGCTGCTGGTAAGACGTCCACAGGTACTAACATGGACCCTCTGCTCCTAAGTAATGACTCTCCAAACCTCTTGTCAGGTATTACCGGCATTTTCCAGATCATAAAACTAAGACAAAGAGGAATGAATAACTTGCTATAGGTCACACACCCAGAAAGTGGTACTGGGATTTAAATCATAGTTTTTCTTCCTCTCCTCTCCTCTCCCCTCCTCTCCTCTCC
>NW_004955405.1:33223607-33256998 GCF_000276665.1 Chinchilla lanigera | reverse complement strand
CTCCTCTCCTCTCCTCTCCCTCTTCTCCTCTCCTCTCTTCTCCTCTCCTCTCCTCTCCTCTCTTTTTCCCTCCTCTCCTCTCCTCTCCTCTCCTGTCCTCTTCTCTCTCCTCCCCTTCTCTCCCCTTTTTCTCCTTCCTCTTCTCCCAGGGCCTTTCGGGCCACAGCGTCAACCTCCAGAAGTCCTCTGGGGAATGTAACAGTATAGGGAACAAGACGCTATACTTCCATCAACTTTCTGATCCAAGACAACAGAGTGGAAAACTCAAAAGCCAGGGACCACAAGCCACAGGATATTTGCAGTGAGCCCAGGGAGCAGCCAGAGGCCACCATCATCCTGCAAAATTGATTCTGAAAAAGGTGATGAGCCCAGGAAGACAAAAAGCAACACATCTGGGCCCCAACTTCCATTTCCCCAAACACAGGAAGTTCTGGCTGCTCCTGGGAGCACAGGTACACAAGGACTCCCCCAGGACTCTAAGGGAAGGGGGTTTAATGTTGGACTTGGGTAGACTAGAATGGGATGCTCTGAGCAAACAAATAACAAGTGCACTGAGGTTAGGAGAGTTTCAGAGAGAGAGGGTGAGAGGGAACCAGAGAGAAGAAGCAACACGTCCCCTTTACTATGGCGCCTGCCTTTCCTGGGATCTGGGCTCCCACAGTGAGTTCTGCTGGGGCCTTGTAGTCTTCTGCTCCCCACCCCAGTCCTCTGGGACTGACCCTCTCTTCTCTCTCCACTACAAGTTTAAACAGGGTTTGGTATTTGAGCAGGGTGGTCAGCAGGGCTAATTTCCAGTGATGTTTGAATGCTATTAACTTTTTCTTGGAAACCAATGTCTTTCTCTCACTCAGATCTTAAAAATACATACACTTGAGATTCTTTAGTCTTAAAATGCCAGTTAGATTTCTTAATGGCTGTCTATGTAAAGGGGACTGGGGTGATGAAATTTGCCTTGAAGGTAACTAACTTTTGGAGGGGACTATATCTACCCTCCATGTCAAGAGATACCTGGCCTAGACATCAAAGGGTTACAGACATTCATATTCTTCCTCAAAGGGCAGCTGAAACTCTTACAAGCAGAGTCTAGCATGACTCACTTGTTAACATTTCCAGTCTGGGGCACAAAGTGTCTCATCAACAAGACTTGGGGGTTTTTGGTAACTGCTTGTTAAGTAGATTCAGCTCAACCTGGATTTCCTATGTTCCTCCTTCATTTCAAATGATTTAATTTCTCAAGAATTAAATTATTTTTTTAGAGTTCCTCTAAATTAAAAGGAGAGTAAATAAAAAGGCCTTAGACAAAAACTGAATAATTTTATTAGGAATATGATAAATGTGAGAGGTTGCAGTAGCCTGAAAATCCCATTATATGCAATTAAGGAGCTACATTAATATAATTGTAGACTTCCCAGCATTTTAGCAGAGTACATACAGTATTTACAGATAATTGCATAGTAAGAGGGGGGATGCAAGCTGTGAGTCTGCCATGCACGTGACTAACGTTGTCAAATTAAAACCTGGTTGGGTTTCTCCTTGAGTTATTAGCTTTAAAAGCTTAATTTTTCTCTTACTAAGATGGGAAAAATGCACTGGCATGTAAAGCAAAATGTTTCCTGTTAAAAACTATACAGAGCACAATACAAAGACAGACACTATTAAAAGACCGTAGTAGTCATTTCCACAGCCCTCACTACAAGTGTGTAACTCTTTGATCAACAGAGAATTCTAAAGCACACCAAAAGGTGAACAGTACTGCAGTAAAGGTGCATAACTTTTACATATGTGAGGCCTTTGATCTCAACATTATTTACATGAAAATGATGCTGAAGTTACAACAGCTCCAATGAAAGACATATCAATACCATAAAAAAAAAAAAATGTTCGACCAGGCCAGGGGAGAAAAAAAAAATCAAGATTCATTCTCTATTCTGTGGATAACAAATTGTACAATCTTAAAATAAAAGTAAACTCTATAGATCTCAGTTTCTTCACTTACAAAACTCAGTGGTTGAATTATATAAGCCACAAAAGTCTCGCCAATCTCTGGAAATTCTTGAGCTACTATCTAGTTGAGGAAGCAGGCCCCATAGATCAAGTACTTTTCAACCATTATTATTAATCAGAAATGGAAAATATTTCTACATATAGATTGTAATGTAGGTATTATTTTTTAGCAGTTTTAGGTTCACAGCACAGCTCAGCAGGAGGTGCAGAGGTTTCCTTTATGTGCCCTGTTCCTACACATACACACCTTCCCTGCATTTGTCTGAACTGACGCACACATTCCGGCGTGTGACCACCCGAGGTCCATAGTTCACAATAGGGTTCACTTTTGATGTTGCATGTCCAGTGTTGTGGACAACTATACAATGACTTATCCAACATGAGAGTGTCACAGAGTGAACTGTTTTCTGTCTTAAAAATCCTCTATGCATGAGGGAAAGAAGAAAAAGAAAATACTAAGGCATTTTATATATTATGGATTGGTGACATAACTGTACTGTTGGTGTCTGATGGTTTGTTGAGGGGAACAGAATGTTTAAAAGTTTTTTTAAATATTTTGACCAATTTTGCATGTTTGTATCTGGCAATCTGAGCAATTTATGAGATGGCAACAATTTGCAGAGTAGCATCCATTGGTGAATTCCTACAATCCTGCCTAGTGACGCTATGTATTATCTCTAATGTTCTTTTAAATTATTATTTCCTTATTCCCTTTAATGATTTGATCAATCTTTTATTCTTACATCTGGTAATCTGAGCAACTTTGTTAAAGATAACAATACGTAATGTAACAAACACTGTTAATCTCTATCATTTGATTTGAAACCCTGTATCATTTTTAATGTCCTTGCTTTGTGTTGTCTGTATTTTTCTATTGTTCTTTTTTCTTGTACTATTTTCTTTAAAATAAAAAAAAGTAAAAAAAAAAAAAATCCTCTATGTTCTCACTGTTCATTTCTTCCCCTTCTGTAAATCCCTGGTGACCTCACTGGTCTCTTTACTGTTTTAGTGTCTCCATAGTTTCATCCTCTCTGGAATGTCATACACTTGGAATCAAATAGTGTATAGCCCTTTTGGATGGGCTTCTTTCACTTAGTAGTATGCATTCACACTTCCCTCTTGTCTCCACAGCTCATTTCATTTTAGCACTGGGTAATATTCCACTATCTGGATGTACAACATTTTATCCACTCACTGACTGCAGGATATCTCTGCTGCTTCCAGGTCAGGGCAGTTGTGAATAAGGCTGCTATAAACATTCATATGCACATTTTTGTAGACAATAGTTTTTAATTCCTTTTGGCAAATACCAAGGAACATGATGGCTGGGTCATATGATATAGTAACAGCATTCTTAGTTTTGTAAGAAACACTGAACTGTCTTCCCAAGGTGGCCGTACCATTTTGCATTCTAGAAATGAGTCCCCACTGCTCTACATTGTCTCCAGTATTCCACGGCATCAGTGTTCTCTATTTGAACAGTCACGCAGGTGTGGCATAGAATCTTACTGTTGCTGTAATGTGCAGTTCCCTGGTGATGTGTGATGCGGAGCATAAGCTTCTTTGTCACCAGTGAATGTGACTTACTGCAGTGTCTGGTAAGGTCTTTGGTTCATCTTTAGTTGGGTTGTTTGTTTTCTTATTATTGAGTTATAACAGTTTTTTAAAAATGTTTTGGACAACAGTTGTTTATCAGATATATTTTTTGCAAATATTTTCTCCCACTCTGGGGTCTTTTTATTCTCTTTACAATTTCTTTCATAAAACAGAATTCTTTAATGAAGCTCAGCTAATCAATCCCTTCTTTTCTAGACTATGCCTTTTGTGTTGTATCTAATAAGTCATTTCCAAACTCAAGTTTATCTAGACTGTCGCTTTATGTTCTAGGAGTTTACACTTTGTCATTTTACAAACTATAAACTATGATCCATTTTGAGTTGATTTGTGTGAAGGGTGTAAAGTTTGTGTCTAGATTCACTTTTTTGCATGCGAATGTTCAGTTTTTCCAGCACTATTCTTTTTAAGATAGAGTTGCTCTATGTAGTTCAGGATAGCCTTGAACTCACTGTGAAGCCCAAGGTGGTCTCAAACTCATGGTGATTCTCCTGCCTCAGCCTCCATCATGCTGGGGTTGCAGGTGTGCACCACCATGGCAGGATCTCCAGCACTATTCTTAAAAAGACTTGCTCATATCCATTGCAGTTTCTCAACATTTATTTTTAAATAGCTGAGCTTATCATTCATGTAGATTCATCCAACCTAGAGATACAGTAGGTGCTAGAACTCTGAGTATTTGTGTCTCCCCCAAATTTATATGCTGAGATGACCGCCTGCCTACACTCTGATTGTAGGTGGAAGTGAGACACTTGGAAGGGGGTTACATCATGAGGGCAGCCATCATCATGAGGGCTTCCCATTATTCTGAATGTGCCCTAATGAAAGAGATGTGGGAGTGGTCCTTCCTTCATCCAAGAAGGATGCCCTCACCAGACATGAATCTGCCAGCACCTTGATCTTGGATTTCCCAGCCTCCAGAACTGTTCTTCCATGGAAATCCAAATGGATTATGACAGTAGGAGAATACCATGGACTGAACATTGTCTATGTATTAGGAACTTCAATGGCCACTTTCAAGCATGTTTACCGTAAGGGTATATTCTACTGTGGAAAGAAAATAGCCAAATGAATTTTGTGCAGTTCTGATTTCATACTAAAAGAGGTTATAAATGTTCTAAAGTTATTTAATTTAATATATATCTAAGACCATCATAATCATTCTGGCAAGCATACCTCTATTCATTGAGAATTAAGTACTGTATTGAGTGCACCGGGTCCTTAGTTATTTTAAGAATGCTCCAGGGAAAGGGCTGTTATTATCCCCATTTCTATTCTTGGAGAGACTGGGCTACTTGCTGAAGGCCACCCAACCAGCATGTGCAGAAGTCAGGACTTGAACCCAGATCCTACTCTAAGTCTAAAGCCACACACAGTTCTGTCCACCAGCGAAACGATTCCCTTTTGACTGTCCCCTAATCATTAAAGAGGACAGAAGGAAGTGGGTATACAATAAACACCTCTGTCTAACTTCTCCTACTGAATTCATGACGAATAAGTAACAGATCCAGCCATCTTCCTGTTCCTGTTCCTGAATGATGGAAAACAAATGTTCTTGCTAACGGGCTTGGATGGAAGCTGTCAGGAGGAATGAAAACTCAAATGATGCTGTCCACAACCCCCCAGCACTACCTCATCACACACATACTTCATGAAACATCCATTCATTTTCCTTACCACCAAGTTTCACTTTGCGGGAGGCAAGTTACGGTATAAACTGCAGGGGAAAAAATGGAGTTTAAAAATGTTGATATGATTGTCTATCTAACAGAAGGGAGACAATTTGCAGCAAAATAATTGGTACATTTCCCACTGCATTATGTTTCTCAAAACATGTTACTGTGGGTGGAAATTAGCTTCCCCTTTCTTCGGGAAGAAAATGACTTGTCTCCCATAGTGAATAGAACTGTCATTCTGAGAGCTGACAAATGCTAACAACCTTTGGAGGTGCACTCTGCAAGCACCTAAAAAGCAAATAAAATAAAATGAAGAATCCAGTAACCAAAGAAAGAAAGGTCACACGAGGAAATAGTGGGGTAGGACCCTTAGCAGTGCAAGAAAAAAAAATTGGAAGCCTGCATAATGCCACAAATAAGTTATATGCTAAAATGAAAGGAAACAAATATAAATCATTCTAACTTAAAGTCACGCCCATTACTTTCCTTTTTAATGTTAGGCTCCATAACATCAAATTAAATATAATGGATTCTATTCTGTTTTGCTAAAAATGCAGTTGTACTAGGAAGACAATGAACAGAGCCAGCTGACAGCTTATTAAAACCACAGATGTTCAGCTTACTGGCACTCAGAGCCAGGGGTGGGGCCACTGGCCAAGGGAACACCCACACCACCTTGGACCCCTTTATCCTTGGTCCCATTTTCATGAAAACAAAAATGGACAGAAGATAACAAAATAATGCTGGGTGAATAAGGGGTCCTGGGTGGAAGTAGTGACAGAAGTGATGAAGGTTTCAGTAAACAGTAGCAGCTAAGAGAAAGATTTAGGTCAGCCAGGGCCTCTCTTTTTTTCTGTCAGAAAAATCTCTCCAATAATGATGTGAGTGAAAAATGGCAGCACTTCTTCTTTGCTGTTTTTTTCTCACCAAATACAAAAGTACAGCTGACGGGATTCTGATTTTTGTCTGTCAGGATAAAGTATTTAAATTATTGTCACCCTCAGTAAATTTCTAACTACTTGTTTTCATAAAACTGGAAGAGGAGTGTTGTGAAAATCCAAAGTGGTCACTGTATCTTGGAGGAAGGGTCTTTCCTTTTGACAATGACAAATACTATTTCTGTACCACACAGATAGGAAGATGTGAGAGGTAGAAGTGTCTTCAAAAACATCCTGAAGAGGGGCTGGGGATTTAGCTCAGTGGCAAAAGCGCCTGCCTGGCAAGTGCAAGGTCATGAGTTCGGTTCCCGGTACCGGAGAAAAAAAAAAAAAAAAAAAAAAAAAAAAAAAAACATCCTGAAGGGTTGTGGAAGAAATGCTTTCCTTCACAAATAATAACCATAGTGGAATATGTGAGCAGTATCTGTTTAGTGTTTACTACAAGTCACACACTAACTATGCTGAAAGATTGAAATATGTGCAGTTATTTGCTCGATATAAGTCTATGAATATCTTATTATCATCCTTACCTTGAAGATTTAGGAGCAAAGGATTATGGAGTCTGAATCCTTATTTAGCTGAGTAAGGTAAGTGGCTGAGTAAGAATTTAGATTTTTTTTTCCTGGAAGGACACATTGAACTTTAAGTTGTTGAGTAATGGATATTTTTGTGTTATTTTGTTGAGCTTTGTCACAAAACATAGTTAAGACATTTGGGAACAGTTTCACTCTTTTAGGTCTTGCTTTAACACCTGACCAGGGCAGTGCTGCTCAAAACCTAATTATTCCCCCAACATGGTAGCAAAATCCCTCAGAACATACTGTATAAGGTTCCATGAATGATGAGACTTCCTTCTCTGGCTGGTGGAAACAGAAATTGGTCCCAGTACTGTGTGAGCTCCTATACTTGTCCATGTAATCCTGTCAGATGGTTCTGTTTTCATCCTAGCATAGTTGCCTTGAATAAATGCTAACAACCCAAGGGGATCCTTCATTGACTTCAATAGTTTTCTCTCTAATGGCTCTTTTCTCTCTAATATTCTGTCCTGTAAACTCCAGGCTTGGCCTTGGTGGATTTAACTTTGTCTTCCCAATGCAGGGAGACTGCCCAGCTTCCCTTCCCTGAACTTCTGCCTAGAGATCCACTGCAGGCAGTAAGCAGGGACAATTTCAGGTGTCACCACTTTGTCTCCCACTGAGAATCCGTATCTTCCATGACCTGATGTGTAACGTCTTTCAATCTGTCCAATCCAATACATGCCATCCAATTTTCTAAGAAAGAAAATAAGTCTGGTCTAGGAAAGAAAATAAGTCTGGTCTTTGTCACCCCATCTTGGTCAGAAGCCAATGAGT
Source organism: Chinchilla lanigera (assembly GCF_000276665.1). NCBI lineage: Eukaryota > Metazoa > Chordata > Mammalia > Rodentia > Chinchillidae > Chinchilla > Chinchilla lanigera. The sequence goes on along the minus strand of NW_004955405.1, from coordinate 33,249,414 downwards.
GTACTCAACCTCAGATTTGAAGGTAAGCACTGCAATTTCAAAGTATGAGCCTATTGCCAATACCTTACCTTTTGTGAAGTAGTTGGAACCAAAGGAGTTAGATGCTTTATTAAAGAATACATCATAAGAAAATAAATCTCTTTCCTTGTAATACTTTTCTTCCCAATACCATTATTTGTACAGTGATATTAGAAGAATGAAGGGGAGATACATTTGGATCTTCTGTTTAACACTCTGTTAAATTTCTACTTCTATTTTTCACTAGGTGCAACTACTAGATTGCTCTTCAGGGAATGTTTACATCTTTGAGTCCTGGAAAATCATCTATAGATATTTGGGGAGAAGTGTATGGAGCACTTTTATGTTCATGAATCTTATATCAAAAGCAGCACAGAGCGTGACTGGAGTGAGGGTTATCACCTCCAATGACATAAAGACACTGAGCAAGACAGACACGAACTTTACCAAGTATATCTACTCCTAAAGAGTTACGTTTAAATCAAATTTGAATAAACTGAATAGGGCTGGGGATTTAGCTCAGTGACACAGTGCCTGCCGGGCAAATGCAAGGTCTTGAGTTCAATTCCCAGTACTGGAAAAAAAAAAAAAAAGAATTAACTGAATGATTTTAAGTTCACCAATGAATCAGTTTTAAAGTGAATCAAATCAAAGCCCACTTAGTCTTCCTAAGACATACTGCAGCAGTGTGGTTGAGGATATAGGTATTGGAATCTGGCAGTCCTCAGTTCAAATTCTAGCTTCCTACCTTTGTGACCTTGGTTAAGTCACATAACTCACCAAAGTCTCAGATATTATAAAATGAGAATGAAAAAGAAAGTTGGTAGGATTTAATGAATTTATCCTATCTGAGCATCAGGGCACAATCTTGTAATCCCAGCACATGGGAGACAGAGACAGGAGGATTGCTGTGAATTCAAGGCCAGCCTGGGCTACAAAGTGAGTTCAAGGCCAGTATGAACTACATAATGAGATCCAGTCTCAAAAAGAAAGGAAGGAAGAAAGAAAGAAAGAAACAAAGAAACGAAGAAAGAAACAAAGAAAGAAACAAAGAAAAACAAAGAAAGAAACAAAGAAAGAGAGAGAGTAGTTCTGGTAAAAGTATACAGCATAAAGTCTGGTGCTTAGTCTTAATTAAAAGCTAACCATCATTATTTCATCTCTATAGAAAAATATATTCACAGTCAAAGTAAATAAGTTTTTACCTCATGTGATTTGTCTAAACACACATTTCATGCTGTATTTTAGTCTAATTTTAAGTATATTAAAAGTTAGACTGTACAATGTTCTCTTAGAAGAGTTAGATAATTAAAATAGTTCACTGTGGGTAACATGCTCTTCAAATTTTCATTTATTTAATGTCATTCATTACTACTTATGTACCATGGTAACTAATTCTGAAGCATTCATGTCCTTTGGATATTATCAGATAACAGTCTCAAGACATTACACTCCTTAGTTACCATTCCAATCAACTACACATTTATTTCTTTCCATATTTATCACTTCCATGCATCAAATCCTTTAGCTTTAAACACAGCTATCATTTTCTACAAATACACTTTTAAAAAACACAACAATTCAAGTAACAGCTCCTCAAAATCATAGGAAAAAAATTTCTAATTTTCTTTCCAAACTATTTCTGATTCACACCCAAACATACCTATCTATGCAGACATAAAATATTTCAGAACTGTGTTTACATCAGTCCCTCAAAGCAAGTTAAATCTAAAATGGTTGACTTATCAAGTCTAGAAGATTGAGTATAATTATTGTCATAAATTTTCTTAAAATTTCCTAGTGTATCTGTGTTTGAGAATGACTTCTGTATATGTTTAGGGTTGCCTGCATTTTTATATGGTAAATCTGGCAACTCTTAAGTATATTTAAAACAGACATATGCTTGTATATTCACAAAGCCCCAGAAAAGGCTATATTTGAGCAGGACTATGTGAGTTGATTGAATATTTAAAAGCTTGAAGGTTGTCAGTAGTGTAATGTATAAATATTTATGGTATCTGAAACACGCTCATACTATTTCTCTTTCCCTGGTGATTCCAACTAGTTTCAATATAACACAAATGTGAAATGTTGTCAACTTATTTAAATATATCCTCAACATTAAACACTAAGATGGCAAATGAAGGCAAACTTAGTCTTCCTTTCAGGAATTCCTTGTCATCAGACAAAGGAATTATGTTTATGTTAGTAGCTTTCTAGCATCTACCGCAGAGTAGAAGGTTGATGTCAAAGCCAATTTCAATTAATTCAAGATGGAAAATTTCATGTGACACTATCAAACACTTTCCCAAAATTGAGATAGATTGCATCTACAATTTCATGTTACTTCTATCTACTGATCTTGTAGCTCTATCAAAAAAAGTAATCAAGTTTGTCTAGCATGATTTGTTCTTTTTAAATCCCTATTTTCATAATGTCCAATATCATTACCCTTACACATTTCACCAATGCTTGCATATTTTCCATTAATATTCATTCTGTTCTTTTAGTATAGATTTACCTTGCTTTTGCTAGATAATTATTTCAGTGTTGTTCACTTAATAAAAAACACAATAATCATTATCATTAGGCTAATGCTCCAGCAATTGTTTCCCATATTTGGCTTGATAGAAGGACTCAGATCAATTCTAAAATACTTATTGCACATTTTACTAATTGCTTATTACTCTGACAAGCATTGTGGGGAAGACAGACAAGGAGGAGGAAGTGCTCCTCTGGAAGCCAGTGATCTCTCTAGAGAGATAAAATATAGACTCACAGGAATGGTACCGAGTTTTCTAAACTCTAGTCGGATTAAAAAAATGATTATTGAAATTCAAATTTTCATGCCCTGTTCTTGAAGGTTCTGATTGAATATTTGCCTTTCTAACAAGCATCTTCAGGTGATTTCAGCTACACTTGAAAAAATCTACACTTGAATAAAACTGACTTGGACAGTCAAGTGTCACAGGACGGAAGCACAACCATTATCGGTCAGTATTCCACAAAGACTTCCCGCGAGAATACAACCTTAAGGACAAGAGATTAACAGACGTTCTCACGGTAATACCTGAGAAAGTGCTAGGACTGCTTTGAAGCATATTTAATTCACAGAAAGAGACACTTCAATACACCATGCTTATCTGCTCCTTGACCAAGCTAATTAGGCAATAAAAGATTAATAAAGTCACTAAACAAAATTAATAAAGGTAATAAAGATGAATAAAGTTCAATGAAATCACAATAACTCACCCAAGGGAGAAAAATGAATGTATCTCTATCGAAAGAATTCAAATAAATTTAACGCTAAGAAGTCTTTATCTGGATTGTTTCACTTTATGTACCTTAGATATATTCTAGAATGCAGGAATTTATCAAGCTGTTAGTGACAATCCAGAAGGCAATACTTAAAGGCAATTTCAGTCACCAAAGATTTTGATCCCATGAGTAAGTCCTGCAATACTCCTGTGAAAGCCTGTAGGGTTATATATGATTATACTGGATTCATGAGGTATCGAATAGGGATTACATCTGCGTGCAGAACTGCACCTCTCCAAATATCTCAGACTGGTCTGCTGTATTATTCTATTCTTTATATTGTCTATGTAAAACCAGCCTATCAGTCAAGGTCTGAGCAAGAAAAATAATATTTAAAACCAAAGGAATTTAATACCGGAAGGAATCTGGAACAGCCAGGATGGAAGAAATGAATAATCAAAGGAGAGAGAGATGAGCAAGTCAGGCGCCCCTTCCCCTAAACTGCAGTGCAGTCAGGAGCCCAGCAGTGTTCACCTGGGGGAGACAGAACGGTGGGAGCTTGCCTGGTGGGAGGAAAACAAGGGAGAGAAAGCACCTAGAGAGAGAGGGGAAGAAATACACTGGCTTCTCCTGCAAGTGTCTGCAGGCCTGAACCTTGCAAAACCGCAACACAGCCCTGATCCTGGAAATGCGGAGGACAATGGTGAGGAAAGGTCTCAGAGCAAATAAGTCAAGGACCATTTAGAAAAAGAAGTGGGATTATTATCAGTTTTTTAAAAGTGTTCCTTTAAAATAGAGACATTTAGTTTGCACAAGGATTTTGAAACTTTTATAAATTCTCAATCCAGTGCTTCAATTATTCAGCAATTCGCTACGTTATTCTCTGAAAGTTACATTTTACCATCTTATTCTTTACCACTCTAGTTTCATAGGAGTTAAAATTCAGTGCTTGAATATGCTTCATGATTCTTTTTATTATATTACTAAATGCAAATTCTTTGTCTTAATACATCTCTCTTACCTACATATCAGAAGATATCCTCATACTCCTGTCATTCCAGATATCATTTTTTAATGTTTTCAATGTCTTTACCACATCTCTTTTTAATGTACATGTCTAAAGAAGAATCTGATATTTAAACTACTTAATTACTATAATTTTGCTCCCATCTGTGCTCATTAATGAAATTTTTGTATCTAGCAATTTCTAGTCCCCCTGAACAAGGCCATAGATTAGTCCCTGTAGCCCATTTACCTGATAGAAAGAGGTACACACAAACAAAATTTTATATTTTCCTCTAGAAAACTCTATCCCATTAATTAAGCACTGCAATAGAGCTCTACGTTTACCAAAGTAATTTGAACTGCATGTGTGTGTGTGTGCATTGTGTATGTGTGTGTGTGTGTGTGTGTGTATCAACAGGAGTGGTTTCAAGAACAAGAAATAAAGAAAGACAATTGAAAGAGCTGGTATTTCCATCCAACATAAAAATGATTGAACAATCATATAATCCTGGTCTCAGAGCACGTAATTCTTTTTTGCCACACACGGGAGCCCAAGCTCCATAGATTACATGGCAGTTGACTCTCTCCCCCTTAGTAATCAGTTTCTGCTCTCCTCAGAGTAGCTTCCTCACTGACTGCTTTACTCCCCGACACATAACTGGAACTCTGTCATCTTCCTACTTCTTCCTACACACCACTGTCCACCACACCAGCCACCCAGAGGGAGCCCTCTCCCTCCTGCTGAACTCCCATTGGACTTCATGCCTGTGGCTTAATTGATGATTCATTCTGTTACGCATGTGTGTCCTTAAAAGTCCTTTACATTCTTGAGATCAGATCCCGTACCTTACCTCCGGCTTGTAGCAACACTGAATAAAGAGCAAATACCCAAAACATACTCACTGAATGCTACAGAAATTTCATAATCAGTCCTGCAAAAGCTCATGGCCTGGATGGAAGTAGGACTGCGCTGATGTCAGATGGAGGAGCAGATCTTCTCTAAAAAGGAAAAACAACTTCTCATTCACTTTGGAGAAGTTTCCAAGACATTTTCTCTCCTTTGGGAAAAAAAAAAACTATATTCCTCACTGATTACATTTCTTTTGTTTTAGCCAGCAATATATTTTTGCTGCCTCTTGTATCTTGAAAAATAACTTTGAGGAATTTCATCTCGTAGTCACTCTTTATTATCTGTCTTCCACCCTGTCTTAATTCAGTTTCCCCAAGAAGCTCAAACCCAAAGCCCATCTGCAGCTCTGATTAGGTGTTCACTAAATGTGATTTTAAAACTCAAGTCGCCTGACATCATCACTCTCAGTGCCTCCTGAAGATCAAGAGGGATTACACCGGTGACAATTAAACAGTGTGGCTTCCCTTCAGGGGCCCCCTCCTCCAACACCTGGCTTCTATCATTCTGCCCTATTTCCTCATTTAAACCTTTCCACACCAATATGTCTTCAACTTAAAAATCAATTTCCTCCCTGTTTCGGTTTCTTTTGCACAGTTGCTTCTTCATTTAATCTTCAGGGTCATCTCAATCCCATACATCTAAACATAGCAATCAAATGCCTCGTCTCTTTAAAATGTCCTCCCATGGGTGGGGCGCAGATTCCCCCCTCCTGATTGATTGGGCAATTTCAAAGAAAGATGGCAAACAGAGGAAATTATATTTCCAGGGAAAGACCACTTCATCAGAAACATGGGGCTGGAGGGTAGCTTTTTGCTTTTGTTATTGGAAGGATTCATATTATAATACTTGTTTTAAGGAGGCTATAGCTTCAAAAAGCAATCTTGCCATGTACAAGTGAGATCTGAAAATAGAGGTCTGGATCACATTTACAAGGGTTTAGTTTAGGAACACTTCCTGCTAACTGGAGGTGGACTTGGTTTTTTTCTCTCCCATATAGATCATTAACTGTGTTTCTTAAATGCCTGCCATGGGCTTCAAGCTGGAGTTCTCTATGATCATCAAGGCATCAAATGAGAGGCCTGTCATACAGTCTGGTTGGGCTGCTATGACAAAATGCCCATAGACTGGAGAATTTAAAAACAACAACTTCATTTCTTACAGTTCCGGAAGCTGGAAAGTCCAAACTCAAGGTGTCAGCAGGTGTGGTATCAGATGAAAGCTCTTGCTTGGCTACATGGATAGTACTTTTCCACTGTACCCTACATAACAGATGGCAAAAACAGGGCTCATTCAAGCCTCTTTTATAAGAACATTAATCTCACTCATGAGTGTGGAGTCCTCATGATTAATTGCTCCCCAAAGGCCCCACCTCTTAATATCACCTTAAATTTATAGATCTACTACATGAATTTGTGGAGAACACCACAGCAATAGAACCGATTAGGATTAATATGACACAGTCCCAATTCTCAGTGACATATGTATAATAGGCATGGGAGCAAATAACTGCAAGGAAGAGCTGTATGTGACAAGTAATATACCCCATGCACGCATTCAACAAATATTTACCAAATGCTTTCTATATGGTAAACCCTCTGTAGGGCACTGAGGATGCAACAGAGAAAAACTGTCACCCTGTTCCCCTCATGGAACTTTTGCCTTGAACATAAGTGACACATATTAATAAAACTAGTGATTATGGCATCACAAACCAAGATGAGTGTTTTGAAGGCAGCATATACCACAAGGGGCAGATGTAGTCCCAGCAGTCAGGGATGTGGTTTGGGGCTGAACCTTAAGGACAGTTAAGAGGCAGGTTCTGGGGCTGTGACTCTGGAGAAGGATATTCCCAGACAAAGCCAAAGAATGAGATATTTAGTGGGAGCTCCCCAAAGAAGAAATCCTTTGTGGGTAAGAGGAGGCAGAACAGGCTAGAAGAGGACATCCAGGAGAGGAATGACCAGTAGCTCTGGCTTTCACCAAGGCTTGGACTTCACAAAGCAAAGGCGAGGAGGACACTGTAAGCCAAAGCAGGCTGGGGAAGGCAGCAAACAACACGATTTAGGTGTGCATAGGGTAGAGAGATGAAAAAGACTCAAACAAGGGGACGTTGCCCGTGTAAGATATTTGATGTTTTCCTAGGTATACAAGGAAATTTCCTGAAGGCTTCAGAGAAGGGTTATCATACTCTTGCAGTCATGCCTTATGCACAGCAATCTGAATTTGGGAGGTAGTAGAGGACATAGAAAAGAAAGTATAGATGCAAGAACCAGTCACAGAAGTAGATCAACAAGGTGAGTTTGCAGGAGGTCTTGCATATTTAGGAGCTATAAAGAAATTCGGGGAAATAAAGAGAAAGAAACTATATTTAGATATATCTTGTGAACTGTTTTATTCAGTTCCTAGAATCCATGCAATCATTATTATCATCCTTTTATATTTGTATATCCTTAATATTATCCCTATGCATGAATGAGAAATTGAAGCTCAATGGAATTAGGTAACTAGCCAAAGAGCAAGGCGTTAAGTCACGGAACCAAGGTCTGACTGTAAACTTGTTTTATTGCAAGACAAAAATAACACTCCAAGGTCTTTTTCTCCCTACTTTCCAATTCTTAGCTCGTTCACCATTCCTCAACACTATTGACATTCAAAAAGGATTCTCAGTGCTCTGCAAACCTCTGATTGAATACGAGAAATTCCCAAAGGGTGCCCCAGCCAATGTCACACATATTTATCTATGGGATAAGAGAGAGAAGATCTGTGATAAAACATGCAATTGGAAGAGTAGGGGAAAATAGAATTTATTTCTAAGCTACTTGGTCCATCCCTCCTTGAAATTGCAATGGCCGGGTATCTCCAGGATGTGAGAACCAGTTAATGGATTCAGTATATTAACTTTCACTTTGTTGTTTTTATTTTCCCTGTAGGGATCAAAAGATGAAGAACTCTTGTCAAAGCTCATAACTCCCTAATTACTTAATTATTAAGAGTGAAAATCTGATTTTCAGAGTTGCTTAATGGTCATGCAATAAACCAGTGCGAGATGACGGGGGATGCAGTCGCTCAGGTCTCCAGAGTGGAGTGATGTTGTAGTAACTGTTATTTCCAAAATGGAAATAGAAAAGGCTACGACTGTATTATTGCCTGGGATTTCCAGTTACCCACCGAGCAGGTAAAATGCCTTTTAGACGTGGTGAGGTCAGGAAGGGGACCGTTATATAATGATTTTGTTGCCCCAACTAGACTTTGTCATACCAGGTAAGAATAAAGTTGATTATTAGGCAGAGAGAAAAACATGAACCCATTATTAAGTCTATTGCATTATGCTTAGAGTTGTTCTAGCTCCTATTATCACCACTGGCTGTGAATTTCAGCATTAATTATGTAGGGGCATCAAAAGTGTACTGATATTATAATTTGAAACCATTATACCAAATATCTCCACTCCAGCTCATCATGCCTGGCAACAAGCAGGAAGGTGAAAAGCAAAGTAGCCATTAAAAAAAGAGAGAGAAGAAATGAATAACAGACAATCTTATATTAGTCATAAGAACAGTGAGAATCCATCTACAAACAGCACTGACCTCCATTCTCCGAAGACTCAGCCACAGAAGTAATACCATTTTTACAAGTAGCCGAGCAGACAGGCTGAACTATCATTGAAAGATAGAAGTTCAAGAGAACTTAGCCAAGCAATGAGGGTCTGAGTTTCTGAGGAGAGGGGCTCCTGAAAGGGTTGATCTTGACACTGACCTCTCCTCCTTCAGAGAGAAAATGGGAGCCATAAGATGAGGTTCTTGGACTTTCTGATAAATCCACAAACCAGTCTGTAGCTGCATGTGCCTTCTCTTGCCTCCTGCTGGGATGGAGGCGGTAGCTTGGAAATCCGCCTCCTGCGGGTACTTCAGTTTCTGTTTCCTCTCATATGCGAGCTCTGGTTACTGCTTCTCTCTTCTCAAGGCTTCATTGTCTGTTACTCTCTCTCCCTTCCTCTCTCTCTCTCCCTCCCTCCCTCCTTTCCTCTCTTCCTCCTTCTTTCTCTCTCTCTCCCTCAATCCCTTCCTTCCTCCTTATTTACTCGACAGCACTGACATCCTCATGTCTCTTCCATATATATATACATGCTTTTTTTAGTTCATCAAATCAACCAACCCTTCATGCAACCTCTAACCTCCATCTGACAGTATTTTTTTCTTATCCATTTCCTGTCCTGAACAAACCCTGGGCCATTTTCCTTGTCTACTTCTTTATCTCCCTCTCACACATCCTCTATATCGGAATCGTTGCCTCATATGCCAGTGCCCCATATGCTCCCCAAGACTGCCAATGTTTCCCCTAGCGCTGAATCCCGGGGGCGCTTTGGGTTTATAATTTTAAGATCTCTCAGCAGCTCATGACACTCTCGATCATTTCTTTCTACCAATTCTCTTCCTCCTTGGCTGCACATTCTCTCAAGTTCTCATCCTGCCGCTTTGGCCTCTCCTCTCCCCTTCTCTCCTCTCCTCATCTACTGGCCCCATATTTTTTATGCTGTATCAGTCCTCATTTGCAGTTCATAATGATCACAATCCTTGCACGGTGTTGGTACGTGGACACAACACATCTTCATTCTTTTCTCGTCCCTTGCCCCTCCCCTCTCTGCCCCTTTACCTATCTCTTGATCCCCTCCCCACCTGAGAAAGATCCATCTCCCTACTTACCACTATCTATCTTTTATTTTGCTCTTGAGTCATATTTTGGGTTTCTTGTATAAGACAAACCATGTGCTATTTAAGCTTATGTATCATATTTATTTCACTTGATGTGGATGTTTCTTTGGGCTCCAAACTGTGGCACTCTGCTCTCTTAAAAAAAAAGCCTGGTCAATCCTATGACTTCAAGCACCACCCTTAGGTCAATGAGTCTGCAGCTGGCCCCATCACCAGATTGGCACTTCCAAGGTGCAATTTAACATGGCTGCCACAATTTGAGTGTGTTCCCCAAATTTCATGCACTGGGCTCCTCAAAGGGGCAACATGGCGCCAGAGAGTCCTCGTGCCAGGTGTTTGAGCCAGGAGGCAGAATGGATCAATGCTGTTTTTGCAGAAATGAGTGATTGTGGGAAGTCAGCCTCCTTTTCTTTCCTCCACAGATGCCCATTGCCTTTCTGCTTTCTGCCGTGAGTAAAGCCATGAGGCTCCCACCCTCTGGTGATGTTGATATTCTGTTCTTGGACTTTCTGCCTCCAGAACCATGAGCCCAAATAAACTGCTTCCTTTATAAACTGCCCCTTCCAAGGCATTCTTCTGTGGCAACAGAAATATTCAAAGGCCTCCTGGACATCTCCATTTGATAATTGTATGAGCATCTTCAATTCAATGTATCTATTTAGTTCTTTATGCCCTGGTTTGTTAAGTGACACCACCAAGCCTCCCCTTATTCATATTGGAAATTTTGGAATGGTTCTGGGCACGTTTTTGTCCTCCTTCTGTTTCCCACCACTCACATTAAGTCAACCACCAGTCTATTCACTCATTCTGCAATTATTTGTTGAGTCTGCTCTTTGTGTTAGGTGCTGTGGGAACTAAAACAAAGTCCCTGCTTTCGTGAAACTTACAGGTTTGTAAGGAATACTGTAGTCATTAAAAAAAACACATGAGAAGGCAGAAAATATAAGGAAAACCAAAAGAAGTTAAAAGGTAATACTTCTTGGACTGAAGTTATAGAAAAGAAGAAAATCAGAAGCATAGAATATTAAGATGTATTAGGAGATAGAAAGGAGTTCCTGATAAATTGAATAATCGGCATTAAAGAGCAGAAAGAAGGTAAGGAATATTCCTAGCTTCTCAACTGAATATCTAAGTGAACAGCAAGGCTACATACAGATTGAGGTAGTAAAAAGATGGAGAATTTACAAGTCAGTTTCTGAGGTGCTGAGTTGGAAGTGTCTGTTAGATTTTCAGAGGTGTTTATCAAGCAGGCGGTTGGGGGCATAACCTGGAACATCAGGCAGAAAGTAAGACCGGAGATAAAACTATGAGTCAGCAGAAGACAGTAAAACCTAGAAAAACAATGTAGAGAGAAGGAAGCAATCCCAGGATAAACCCCGATGGATTCCATCACAATTGGTTAAAAGGGAAAAAAGTAATTTAAAAGAGATAGAAAAAGGTAGATTAGACGAAAAAATGGGAAGAAATAAACTGAAGAAAATAACTATGTAAAAGAAAAGGTGAGGTCACAGGAGTCAGTTATAGGAACACCGTCTAGTAAAGAAAAGCATGCATAGACTCAGCAACAGTAAGGGACTGAATATGCGCAGCAAGTGCCAGAGGAAAGATGCGGTTATAAACTAGGACTCATAGAACTCCAGCTTCCAAATATTTCCCAGATATGCCTAATTCATTCTATCCTAACTCAATTCCATTATTATTCTGGTTATTATTATTGTTTAGAGTCCAGAGTGCTTTACAGAGTACAGGGCACGGAGTTAACGCTTAGCAAATAATGGCTGGCTACCTGATAAATGCTATTCGGAAACAATTTTCCCACGTCTTCTGAGGCACAGTTTTCAAGGACGAGAGTGGTATGCCCATCCTTATGATTAATTCCTTCTTTCTTTTTCATGTTGAGTTATGTAAATCAAGTTTGCACATTTCACCCTTCAGACAGAAATGGAGTGGTTCTAATTTGATCTAACCTAAGGTAGCGGGGAGGGAATTCAGAAGACTGTAAAAGTTAAAACTTTCTGGTATAAAAGAAACAGCAGGCTGCCTTATGTTTTCAACATTAGCATTTAAGTTCACTGCAGCTGAACTCAATTCGTATCGGCGGAGATTTATATCAAACAGTGGGAAGGCAAGTCATATCCTACTGCTGTCTTGCAGAATTATCATCAGGAATGTAGCCAATTTTAGCACAAATAAATGGTAGTTAGAGAAGTAACTGGTATGATCAAGTCCTATAATGGTCATTCTTTGATTTAGAAATATGTTCTAAACCTGTCACTTTGCATGAGCTTGATTTTCAAAGGAAAAAAGAAGGGGGGAACAGCTATACTTCCTCCAGTGGAATAGCACAACATACAATAGCAAAACAGAAAGCTAAAGAACATTCTGCTTGCCATTTTATCATTTTAAGTGTGTAGAAAATAACTTTAAGCGGTGGATGCATGCTTACAAATTGAATTATATACAACAGAGCTCACTTGCATTACTGTTACATATCTCTAAACTGAGACACCCCTAAAACTGTCACCTTGCAGATAGCTGAAACACTGGTGTGAATTATATCTCTTTTAGCTCCTTAATGAAGTATGATGTATATAAGTCCACATAAAAATGGAAAACCAAGCTGGTTCCATAACTAAATGAAAGTGCATTTAGACCAAGAAAGCATTGCAAGAAGTATCACTTCAAGCCTCTCAGTTCACCAAGAAGGAAACTTCAGTCCAAAGAATTCAAATAGCTATCTCTCTCAACCATGCCTAGAAATGGGACTATGCCTATGTCTTTTACTACCACAAAATCATTCCCAAACATACCCAACACTGTTCTGGGATTCAACAAACAGGTTCTTTGACATACAGACTTGGGAGTGGGATCCAAATGCCTATAGATTTAAAAAACACTGGCATGCCTATATCTGGCAATCTGAACAACTACTCTGAAGATAACAATAAGTAATACAACAAATTTTGTTGATTTCCTATCACCTTGTTTTGAAATTCTGTATTGTTTTCATAGTTTTTGTGTTGCTTTGTGTTGGTCTTTGTTTTTGTTATTTTGTTTTTGTTCTTTTCTCTTTAAAATAATAAAAAACTTTCAAACATAAAACTCCCCAGATGATTCAGATTCCAAACACCTGGGGACAAATGTCTGTGACACTCAGTTACCCTGTCCATGGTGATCATCTGGACAGTCAGTTTGGGGATGAGGGCAAATACACCCTGTTTGTCTTCTCCAAATTAAATAGCTATTTTATTACAAAATACAAAACTGATAAATATCATTTTGGGCCAGCTCATCTATTTATATCTACTCTAAAAGCAGTTAAGCTTGTGGTAATTTTTTTTTTTTACTTTATGAAAACATTGAATGCGTTATTGCATTCCCTCTCCCCTTTCAAAAATATCATGGGATAATATCAAAAGCATATGTGTGTTTTCTCCTTGAGATGAAAAGAATACCTTAATTACTTGACAGTGTCACTGTTACGTTAATAGTATTATGCACAAGAGCATCAATGTACAAAAACTATAGTCAGCTCCAAAACAATCCCACCCATGCTATTTACTTGCCTACCCTTCTCCCTATGGTGTACAGTTACATCCCGCCATCCCGCCATGGGAACAGTGTCGACCATGAAAAGAAGTTCAAAACCAAAACCACTCTTTCCTAACCACAAAGCCTAGTGAACCCAAACCTATTTCTCTGTCTGATTTACCTTTCAAGCTTCAGGCTCATTTATCAAAGTAGCCACCCGATATTTTCACTCATGGCTTCACAGGTAATCCCAATTTGTCAGGCTCCAAACCGAAGCCATCATTTTCTCTCAAGTCAGTGATTCCCCTGTGCTGCACGTATTGGCTCATCCACCCAGTTACCTAAGGCAAAAATCTGGGAATTGCCTACATTTGCTGAAACGTATTGAAATTTTAGATGCAAATGAGAGAATAGCAACAGAAGCTGACTTGACCAGAGAACATACTTTATGGAATCATTTCCTTGCAAAGTCTATGAAGAGATTCTATCTCTAAGAATAACTGGACCCAGCTATGCAAGCGTATAAATTATCCTATTTTCTCTTCTCGGCTCTTTTCCATGAGTGCCTCCTTTTTAGAGTTTATCTCCTTGCAGCTTTAGCTCCAATCAAACAGGTTCCACTGTAATTATTTCCGCAAGAGTCCTGGCCAGGTGTGATCATTTTCGTTCAGGGCCTACTCTTGAGCCGGTCACCGTGGCCAGGAATATGGAAGTGTTGGGTCATCTTCACAGACTTTAAATGAAGGAGCACAAGAACGAGACTGTGCATGAGGGAGGATTTGTTATGCAGAGAAAAACTGAAATGCTATTTTTAAAAAAATTGCAAGGACCAGTGCTATCATTTGAATCTGGAGTGTCCCTTAAAGCCCCGAGTGTTAAAAGATAGGTCCCGGCTTGTGCTCTGTGATGCTATTGGTGGTGGTGGAAACATCAGCAGGTATGGCCTAATGAAAGGAAGGTCACTGGGGGCATGCCCTTGGAGGGGATATTAGGATCCCAGCCCTTCCTCTCCTCTCCTCTGCTCTCCTCTGCTCTCCTCTGCTCTCTTCTGCTCTCCTTTGTTCTCCTCTCCTCTCCTCTGCTCTCCTCTGCTCCCCTCTGCTTCCTCACCCCTTCCCCCTTCCCAGCTGCCATGAAAATAGGTTTTCTCTCTCACATGCAATTCAACTCAAATCTGATCACAGTAGTTCCTACGTTGAAATCGATCAAGGCCTGACTACATATAGTATAAAGATCAAGCTGCTTAAAAGAATATTTAAGACTCTCCAGAATTTCTCCTGCTTCTGTTCTGTCTCTTGACACTTTCCATTACATATCTTAAGGTGGCTGATAATCACACTAACTCTAATAAAGAAAAGTAATATTTCTTGAGTTCTTTCCACCATCAGGTTCTATACAAAGAACTCTCTGTGCCCTCCTGACAACCTTATTACAATCTTCATTTTACAGATAAGCAAACCCAGCCTTGGAAAGACCAAGCAAATTACCCAAACTCACACAGCTAATAAGTGCTAAAGCCAATATCAGAACTCAGACAGGGTATGTCTGAAAACAATGTCTGATCTCAACTATTATACTATATTGCCACACTAATCAAATTCTAGTCCTCCAGACTTGTGTTGTTTCCTAACTGTGCTAAGTCTGTTGCCGTATGTGTATGATTTGTCAACCCCTGCCCCAACTTCAAGACTTAGCCCAGGTGCCTTCTATTCCATAAAGTCTTCCCCGACATGAACAGAGCTTTCTACCCTCTCCTTTTTTGTGATGAGAGACAACTTGTAAACATCAGAAACCTGAAGGTTTCTGATGGAGTGATACACCATGGAGTGGTTACATAAATGGTGGTCTATGATAAAATATTAATATCAAAAATCATGTTTTAGAAAAAGTATTAATGATCTGAAACATCGCTCTCACTAGAAGGTGATGGGGAAGAGAAAAGCAGGGTACAAAGTTCTAAATAATACATGCTTCCACCTTCATAAAATAATTTGTGTCTAAAAATTTGATACATTCAGGAGGTAGAATGGTGATTAAGAGAACAGACTTTAGTATCTGGCAAACATAGGTCTGAGTCCCATCTTTGCTACAAGCTCTGAGACCTTGACGAATGGACAAAAAGCCTATGAAGCTCTGAATAAGTGCATATGAGCACAGGTATATATGCATATCATGTGAATGTCATATTTATGTCACATCTATACATACATTTCTATCTACAGAGAAGTGAGAATGAGAGACTGGAAGGAAATATATGCCAAAAAGTAATAAAGGTCATGAAATTGATATTGACTTTCTTTTGTCCATTTTTACTATATTTTCTAAATATTCAACAGTGCATAGTTGTCTCCCTTATCTGGATTCTGATCCATCCCCTATAGCCACGTGCTGTCTCATTTAAAATTGGGTCCAGGAGCAGAAACCACATCTAATCATGTAATTACACATCGGACATCACACCTCACGTGACATCAGTGCTAAGGGCCCTGCTGGTTAGCAGAGTCAGCACAATGGCAGATCTACCTGGTGTCTTTGATGGTCTTCTTTTGAAATATAGTCCATTTCTGACAACTTAAGTGCTGATTATCTAGTCTTGAATTACCTATATCTTTATATTCTACATATTTTCCTCATGCTGGCCAAATCTGAGGGCTTCATGCATCCTTAATGTCTTTACCACGACAAGAAGACAAAAAGCAGAAACGATGATACTGTAATCAATCAAATTCCTTACTCCAGGAATCATTTATCATTACACTCACTCTAGAAGCTCCAGTGTGAGAAATTTCTTTTAAAACATAGTGGTAGGAGGAAAAGTTTCTGTCTCCTAACAAATATTCTGTTTTCTTTTTTATTAATATAACGATGTAGTTTGATTTACCCCTGCCTTGGGTATTAGAAGGCTTACCATTATTTGTGTCCCTGTTGTCCTCTTTTGCTTAAACTTGACTTTTCTAATAACTTTATTTTGATCCTCTTTCAAGGTAGCAATTCTCTAATTAGTTTTTGAAAAACATCAAATAAGTTCAATAAATAAGTATCCATTTTGCAATTTTTTTTCAGTGTTTGGGATGGAACTTGCTCTATCATTGAGCTACACCCCTAGATACTCAATTTTGGAATTTTGTGCCAATAAATACCAACACCTTCTATTCCATTTTGCTTTCCTTTTTTCAGCAGTTTTACATTCATGATCTCATCTATCTCTCCTTGCCCTGTAAATAGGGCAGCCATTATCCCTATATTACACATAGGTAACTTAACAAAAAAAGCAAAAACCCTGTGGGAGAGTAAGAAGGAAAAATTACCACTTTAGGAACAGGGGTATCAGAGTTTGAATCCTGGTTCTGTTCTAGCTGAACTGGGTGCCTTTAGATAAGTTACTCAACCAGCCCGTCCTCAGTACTTCCAATTGTAAAATGGGGAGGATGATGATAATAACTATCATAGAGTATAATTATGAGCACTGGTCAGTTTAGTTCCACACTGAGGCACACAGATCACAGGATCATATTGATCCTGATTTCAAAATGAGAAAAACTTCCTTAGGATTTTTTTACTATATCACTAAATGCACACGAAATTTTATCATCCAGTACAATAGTAACAGGAGGCTTAGCACTAAATAGCTCTGCATATCAAGTAACCTCACCATTTGTGAGCTGAGAAACGTTGGGTAAGGTCCATAATGTCTGGAGCCATATTGTCCTGGATTATCAGGCGGAGATAATCGTGGCTTTCCTCCATGTGGTTATGATGCAAAGCACATAGCCCAGTGCAGGACCATCAGAGCTAGGCAATAAATATGACAGGGGTCACCACTGCACTGTTAGTGTTATTATGCAGGAAGCTAGCTGTACCAAAAGCAATCAGAGTCAATTTCTTTTATAAATTTTACAATTCAGATTTGAAAAAATAATTTAGCACTTTGTCCGCATGAGTTAAAGTTACAGAGGATTTACTGTAGTTGGAGAAAAATAATCTGCTCCCCCTCAAATACAAAGTTTTGTTGAATTTTTTTCTCCCAAAAGTTAGGGTGACTTTAGCACTTTCTCTATCAATACTTTTTAAAGAAGTAATTTAATATAAAATTAATCCCTTTTGCTACATGGAATCCCAGAATGATATGATGAATATCGACCTCAAACACCATGTAGACTCTCATCCTGTTTCCAGTACAAACACTGACCAAATGTAAGGCTTAAATTTTATAGTTTGGATGTGTTTTGTTTTGAGGGTAGAAAGGCAGGTTATGTGTTTGAATATTGCAGGAAATCAAGTCAAATTCTCTTTAAGAACTGAAATAAACAATTAAAATGTATACTTGCCAACAGGCTTTACTGAAGGATAAAACTACCGTCTTTTAATATTTATATATCATACCAAGGACACAAATGGGCTCCCAGAAAATCCAAAATGCAAAACTGTAAATCTATAAAATGGATAAAGTAAGGGGCTGGGGATTTAGCTCAGCGGCAAAGCGCCTGCCTGGCAAGTGCAAGGTCGTGAGTTCGGTTCCCGGTACCGGACAAAAACAAAACAAAAAAAAAAAAAAACAAAAAAAAATGGATAAAGTATAATTATTTGCTTTTCAAATGAGATTATTTTATGAAATACCTTTCTTCCTAAATCAAGATGTATGTATGTTGTCATTGATTCAGTGGTAAGAAAGCTGATCTGCATAGAGCACAGATACTGGATAATATGCTAGTGTCTAGCACGAATCAAAAGTCTACTTTTTCACACTGATAGTATTGTTCTCATACACCTTTTACCAAATCCCTATAGCTTAAAAATAATAATCAGTTTGGATGTATTGGCCTTTATCCTTTAAAGTGAGGTCTGGCAATCTTGCATTCCTCGCTGCAGTTGATATAAAAACTGCAGAGCCCTGACAGCCAGCATTAAACATCGCACAGAAAAAGTATAATTAGCATTTCTGTGCTAATTAAAAGCGATGCTGGGTTAGTTCCAATATCATGCTTTTAAAATGGCTAATGTCTCAAGAGAACAAAATAGGAAAAAAGTGCATTTCAAATGGAAAAACCCGTGCAAACTTTCTTAAATGATCCGGATTTGTTGCTGTTGTTATTTACATCTCATTATAACGGTAGACTTCAAAATGACTTCTTTTCATCAGTTTACCATCTTTACTTTCCCCCCTTTGCAAGCAGGAGGGAATTCAAGATGTTTTTCTGCTTCCTTAAATCCTCTGGCCGTCTGCTTTCACACAAAATTAATTAAGGATTTTCTAAATAAAGAACATGCCAGGAAAGAAAGAAGCAATTCAGGATTTTTGGTTTTCCCTTTATACAGTACTGAGGCCTTTCAGTCTTTCATAGAAATGAAAATTTTAAAGATAAATGCCACTTCCCCCAGCCCAGAAGTTTTTTCAAATAAACAGATGATGGCCATTGATTAAATACTTTTTTCAAACATAGCCCAATTATTCAAAATCACAAAGGTTCTACATGGTGTTAAATCTGATTTTCTTTCCAAAGAATGTCGGAGGATCACCAAGAGGTAGGGAGAGAGGGAGGCTATTGTTCCACCACATTCCACTCCTGTTAAATCAACTTCATATACGTGGTAAATTAAGTCTGCATTTCAGGTCAGTGAATTTCTATTAACTACTTATTATGGAAGAAAAGAAAGCAGCCCAGTCAAGAACTCTTACACGTCAGCCAAAGCAAGCTGCCACTCTGTTTAACTTTTACAATGAATGTTCCTCCCCGTCTCACACATGTGAAAGGAAAAAACATCATTTGGCATTTGCGTTCTCTTCGCCAATGTACATTAAGTCAAAAAAAAAAAGCAGCCTAGCCTTTACTGATTACGTCTTCTGATTTAAAAGACTAGAAAACTCTGGATTTTGCTAAGATTTTGTCGATTTATCATGTAACCATTTTAAAGTAGGCCTCTCAGGATTGGGGAAATATGGTTGAGCTTCTTTACACTTATACTCCCAGCTCCGGGCAAGCTGGGCCCGTGGAGTGAAAGGACTGCCGGGTGGCAGCGAGGCCCCACTCTGAGGGGGGTCACCAGAAGAGGAAAAAGAAAGGTTGAGCAACAGCCCACAGCAGGCCAACCCCAGAGGGAATCTCAGCACAAGGATTGTAACTCCTGGGGTGCTGGGAAGACTGATGGGTCACAGAACTCAGTAGGTTCCAGCTGCATGAGCAGACCTGGTCTCCTCAGCTAAGGAGTAGCAGTGCCAGGGTTGTTCCAAGCCCTGCAGAGTGTATGAAAAACTGGGACAGAAGGCTTTAGTTCTGGGAAAGAAACCTTTCTCAAAGCCTGGCCACATGTATATTGCTACACCACCCATCCGCAATGTAGGACCCACATTACCTTCCTGTATCAACTCCTGGCTTTCACCAATTCAGGTAGCCAATGGCCACACCTGAGTCCTAGTAAGAAAGAACTGAATGAATGAGTGAATATTTTTTCAAACTATAGTAGAGCCAGAGACAGTAAGAGTATTCAGAGCAAACAGAAATACACGTCTAGAAAAATAGAATTGCTATTAAAAACAAATAAGGATGTAACAATATACATATTACAGTAAGAGTAGTTGCAATTAAAGAATCAAAAACAGTTTATGAAGGGAAATCAAAGGCCATTATTTCTCAAATAAACAATTTAGTAAATAAGTTTTAAGAACAAATGGCTGTTAAGAGTAAAATTACTGAGTTGGACAAGCAAATGTAAGAAAAAAAAAACAAAGCCAAAGCATCAAGAGACAAAAATATATATTCACTGAGTTATCCACTTCATAACATTGCATTCAACAACTGACCACAGTAGTGTCTTGTAAGATTATAACAGAGCTAAAATATTCCTGTAACCAAATGACATCATAATTATCATAAAGTTTTCATCTAATCCTCAAATGTTTATGTTAATTCTGGTGTGACAGTCAAGCCGGACTATCAGTTTGATTGGCTGGGGACCCACCCAAGGGGTTAGTAAAGCATACTTCTGGGTATGTCAGGATGGCTCCTGGAGACATGAATGTAAATACTATGCATGGTCTCTGATTCCTTCTTCTCTGGCACTATTCCCCAGCTCTGCATCCTATTACCCTTCAACTAAGTAGCTTTGCTCTCCCACAACCTTCCACCATGATTCTGCTTTAGAACCAGAAGACCATGGACTGAATGTCCTGAAATCATGAACCAAATTAAACCTCTCCTCCTTCAAGTTGTGAGTGTTAACTATTGTATCTCAACAATGGGAAGCTGACTGTACAGCTACTATAAACAAAGCTACTGTGCTGCACATACAAGTATTATATAATAACACATACAAATAAGTATTGTATATAATACTTCAAAATGGTAATAAATAACTTGCTAGTTTATATGTTTATACTACACATTTCATCATTATTTTAGATGGTACTAAACGAAAACTATTACTAGTTTATAGACTTACTACAATTTACATTTCATCATTTGAAGTTGTACTGCTACTTACAAAAAAAGTTTACTGTAACACAGTCTGCTGTGTTATCCCTGGAGCAAATTCATACAGTTCATATTTATGATTGAGCTTGATTTCATCATTTTTCTTGGGTTTGAATTAATCTTGTGTTAATTTGCTCATCATAGTCCTAGGAGAAGCAGACCATACACACACACACACACACACACACGCACACATACACATGCAAACACATAATCTTGTATCCTAGTTGTATAGTAGTCTATACCACCTAGATTTATGTAAGTATACTCTATAACATTCACATATTGACAAAGTTGCCAAATGACTCATTTTGCAGAAATACACTCATCATTAAGTGACACAAAGCTCTGTTAAAAAATAGTGAAGGATAGAGTCAAAAATTTAGTTTTTTGTTTATTTTGCTTGCCCAAAAGAAGACAGGAAGATATGACAAAGCTACAACATTACGTGAATAGCAGAATACTTTCTCCAAAGAAAGACTTGAGTTTGAAGAATGAAGGGACAAAGTTGAAGCATAGACTAATAAGATGTAGACACAAGAATATCTTAATAAAATGCACGGATTCTAAGGACAAAAAAATACTAACAAACTTTCAGACATTAGAAAAAGAAGAGAAATTATTAGGAAAGGAAAAGAAATTAGACAAACATCAGACCTCTTGTCTGTGGCACTTGAACCTGAAGGAGAATGAGATAACATTTGCAGGACCAACCACTAAACAAAAAGGACATTTCACTCCTGACAGGAGAGATGGCAGGCAGGGTAAAAAGCGGTAGATGGTGATCTAAGAACCACTTTCCTGAGGTTGAGTAAGCGGAGGGAAACTGTTCCTTGGTAACAAAATAACTAGCATCTTATTTATCAAATAATATTAGGGAAACACGTGATAGTATATGCACAAGAAAAGGCAACATAACCACTACTGCACCAAAATAGTCCAGTTCGTCTTCCAAATAATCAAGAAGAATGGAATTGAATCAATTAAACCAATTGGATTAATCAACCCAATTAAAGTTAGGATAGGAAAAGCAGAATACAATACAAATCATAAGAAAAGAATCAGGTCTTTACACTAGCAATAGATAGACTAACTTCTCCCATTGCCTGAGGGAGATGGTCAGGTTGACCTAAAGGAGAACATCTTGATTTATGCAGTTTGAAAGATGCAACTGTACAATATGATTAAGAAAAGTTAAAAACAAATGTATGGGTGGAGAAAAAAGTAAAGGTAATATTAGTACCAATCAAAGTAGAATTCAGTGTTAAAAGCCCTAAGTAGGAAAGAAAGGATCATTAATTTTACATGACCACAGATTAAGAATATACCTGTATGTTACATATATTTCTATATATTGCTGTATGTGTATATCTTATATAGAGATATATATAAATAATTCTGTATAAAACTGTTATGTGTATAAAATAATCATACATTATTTTATAGAAAATAGCAGCTAAGTACAAAAAAAATGAAAATTATCACATATGTGAGACCTCAATAAAATATGATTTAGTTTGAAACATCAATACATCTTTTTGTAAAGATATATTGAAGGTGATTTTCCCGTTGTATATGTCATGCAGCATTTGAAGGGACTGTGCATTCTGGAAAAGTCACAGTTACTTCTAAATCAGAATTCATTTCTATTCTTGTTTCATGTGCCAAATCCCTAAGTGCCTTGGGCTTGAATCTCTGAACACTGTAGACCCATTAGAAGACTGTTCTGATTGTCACAAATTGTAGTGCCTGAAAACACTCTTAAGCCGATTGTCTTAAAAAATGAAAGTTCTCCAAAGACAAAACAGGAACAATTATTCTAACAAATTGATGATGGTCTAAATGTCTGTGGTTCCTTGGAAATGCTGCGCTCTCTGTATTTTCCATCATTAGTGCAGTTTGGATGAATGTGAATAGTTCAGAGGTCTTCATGCTCACATATTAAAACTAGGTAAATGACCTCATCTTTCGAGCTTGAATTCATTTTTAATTTTACTTTATACAGTGTGTAGACAGTTCCTGTTCTTTGCATTTAGAAGTATACACAATATAAATCTGTTACTTCTGTAAGTAATTTTTATAATTATGAAGTTTCTCTATCCTGTCCTTAAAACATTTAAAATAAACCATTTATGTGCAAAAAAAAGAATGGTTTAATTGATTCAATTCCATTCTTCTTGGATATTTAGAAGATGTCCTGGACTATTTTAGTGCACTAATGGTAATAACGTTAGAAAATTCTAGTTCATGACAAAATAGTACTGTCAGAGAGAAAATCGCATAGTGCAACCTATAAACTTTCATTAGTAAATATATGTTTCTGGCTAAATTATGCCCCCATTTATATGTTAAAGACCTAATCCTTAGTAAATCAGAATATATAAAGGGACACTGTCTTTAAAATGGTTAGGCAAAATGAAGACATTAAAGAGGTCCCCAATCCAATCAGATTTATAGCTTCACAAGAAGAAGAAATTTGAACATAACAAGAGATATGAGGCTAGGCATGGCGACACACACCAGTAATTCCCAGAACTCAAGAGACTGAGGCAGGCGAATTAAGAGTTCATGGCCAGCATGAATTACATAGAAAACTCAATCTCAAAATAGAGTTAAAGAGACACAAAGAATGCCCAGGCACAGAGACAAGACCATGTGAAGACATCTTGAAAAGTGGCCATCTGCTGGCCAGGGAGAAAGGCCTCAGAAGAAACTAAATCCACCAACACCTTGATCATGAATTTTCATGATCTGAAGCCATGAGAAAATAGATTTCCACTGTTTAAATGCAAGTCTGTGGTATTTTGTGTTGACTTCTCTACCAAACTAATAGCATCTATAGTGAATCTTTTAATTATCAAATAGAGAATGTGCTTGTGTGTGTGTGGAGAGAAGGAGAGAGGGAGGGAGAGGGAATGGGAGAGAGAGCAGGAGAGAGAGAAACAGAAAGAGAGGAACCCATGGATTACCTATTAAGCAAGCCAAGCACATAACCACAAAGATTTATAATATATTTTTAGAAATACCTGCTAGATTCTCCAATTGTACCTGGGTGAAATTAAAAATAAACCATAGAAAATATCCTCCCCTTCAAGAAAAAGTTTAACTACTTTGAAAGTATGATCCTTTCAAAAAAACTGAGAGCAAATAGAAATCAAAAGAGACAACAATTTTAAAAGCATGAAAACAAAACTTTAGAATTCTTTTCAAGACTAAGGAACCCTAAGAGAAAAAGATCTATTAATACAGAGGTTAGAAAGATTAAATGAAGAACCCTAACATTAAAAAGAACCCCTGAGATCCAATAGGTTCTCCCTGAGATTTTCCAAACCCACTGTGTTATGGTTTGGATAAATGTTTCCCAAAAGCTTGTGCACTGAGGACACGGTTCCCAATGCAGCAATGTGCAGAGGGGGAACATCTGCAAAACAACTGAATCTTGAGGAATCTGATCTATCAATGGACTAATCCATCAATGGGTTCACAGCTGAATGGACTACTGGGAAGTAATGGAAACTGCAGTAGGCAGAGCCTATTTGGAGAAAGCAAGTCAAGGGAGCATGCCCTGGAGGCATATATGATGACCCTTGTACTGTCTTCTCTCTTTCTGCTTCCTGGCTGCCCTGAAGTGAGCAGTTTTCCTCCACCACACCCGTTCCACCATGACGTCTCTACCTTCCCATGGACCCAAAAGCAAGGGAGCCAGTCAACCATGGATGCAAATCTCTTAAACCATGAGCCAAATAAATCTCTACTCTTTTTTAAGTTACTTATCTCAAGTATTTTGTCAAAGCAACAAAAAAGCTGGCAACTACACAGTGCTCAGTGGAGACACTATTGGCATTTTTAATGGAATAATAATTTGTTGTACAGGGATGTCTTATTCATTGATAATATTAACCTATTTTTAGTTCCTGGGTACATAACATCTCAACAGCACTGAGGTAACTAAGACATCAGCACATATACATGTTTACAGCAGCACAAGTCATAATAGCTAAATCTTAGAAGCAGCCTATACTCTATGCCCATCAATAGATGAATGGATTAAAAACTGTATTTATATACAGTGGAGTATGGCTTTGCTATAAAGATAAACTTGAATCATGTGTAGGAAAATGTATGTACTTTGAGACCACAATGTTAAGTGAAATAAATCAGACAAACAAGCTGAAATATTGCATGGTTTCTCTTATATGAGAAACTCAAAATGTAAATAAAAAGAAAAATGAAAGCTAGATAATAGGAAGTAAAAATGTATATCCTTCTCAAATGGGAAGAGGACTAAGAGATGGAGGAAAAGTGAGGGGGAGGAGAGGAAAAAGATGCAAGAAGAACTAAAATGTGCTATGCCCATTAGCAACTCTCCACAAAGAATGTAATCACTTTGTACCAGGAACACGTACTAATAAAAAAAAAGAACATTAGGAAGAACAGATAATTCCACTGCTATTTTAAGTCACAGAAGTGTAGGAAATGTCACTGGTTTAATCTAACTTTATGATTACACTAAATCAAAAGTTAATAGAAGAAGAAAACACAAGTATAATCTGACTTAAAATTGGTCTCTTATTGAATAGGAAGATGTAATACCATGAAAGTGTCTACATCCATATCTATTTTGAAGCCAATATAATTTTTAAGTAACTTGAATTAGAGTCCCATTATGACATTTAAAGAATTTTGGCTATAATGACAGTAAGTTCTGTACGAAGAGAAATGGAGAAAAAAAGGAAAATAAAAGGGATGGCTCTGCCAAATATTAGAACACACTTAGAAGAGAACATTTTATTAACTTGGAAACTTAGTTGAAACACAAGAGAAAATCAAGAATAAAACACTGGCACATGAAATGTAACACCTACAAGGGGAACATTCCATTTCATCCAGCAAAAAATAATAAA
>NW_004955405.1:33067222-33222592 GCF_000276665.1 Chinchilla lanigera | reverse complement strand
AAAAGGTGAAACTGTTTGTAGTTTTACATTTATATATGTATATATGTATATTTTCAAATGACTATAAGACCATGGAGATAAATATGGATTGCCAATAATATACATTTTTACAATTATAGAATTGTAAAATTCATCATATGATGTACATGCAATTACATGAGCTAATTGTGTATAGTAATGGTGGTGAGGGGAAAAGATGGATGAATAGACTGCACTAAAAATTTTATATTTGGGTAAAATTATATGACTATATAGTGGTAAAAATTTGAATTTGTATATCTTATTGTATTAATCCTAGGATGCATTTTAGCATACCTCTGAAGTCATAATGAATCACAGTTGAAGAGATCGGCTGCTTCACAAGTGGCAGGGTTTTTTGTTCTCATAGTGGTACATAAAATAATGGTGCCTTGAGTGTATGAGATGCAGTATTATACTACTATCATACCACTTCCAAAGTGTTTTTAACCCAAGTTGATAATGGTGTCTCCAGTTGGACAGTGGAGAGAATCTCTGAAATCAGTCTGTTACACATTTACTTGTGAGTTTAAAAGAGGGGGAGGTGGAAGGGTACAAATGGATCCATTAGGACAGAGTCATCTAGTGGTCACACAATTTAAGCATATTAGACTCTTTTACGTGGATTAAAGGAAGAGCAACCATGTGCTAAAATTCACATAGGAAGGCAGTTTAAATAAGAGTTTAGGTTTCATTCTGCCTCCATCAACCCTTAGCAATCACAGCAACCCAGCAAAGGTCTTTCCAGCCCTCACTGCTACCTCACTGAAAACCTCAGGCCCTGATACTCCTGTTGTTTCTTTTGGGGCTTCCAGAGAGGCTGGGTGACCAGGGAGACAAGATTTCTCTGGGACAGGAAGTAACTAAATACCTCAAGGAAACTGAAGTTTGGCCACAAGGGTCAGTAGATGAAAATCCTGAGTTTGAAACCCAGTGTGTCGATATAAAATGCTGGTTGCATCTGCTTTCACTGGAGGTTATCCACAAGTCAGCCTTTAGGAGCATGAAATGTTATCTACACAAATTTTCCATTTGCTTTTGAAAAAAGTGTCTCAGAAGTAATATGTGGTGAATAGAATGAATGTACGTAGAATCTTCCCATATCCTAAATATTTCCACTCTTTCACAATGTGAGCGTTGATTCTCAGATAAGCTAAAGCCAGCATTTATACGTATGACTTCCAGAGTCACTTTCCTTCTCTTAGCATACTCTAAGCACACTAATCGGGATTCCTAATCTAGATAGGAAGGAGAAGAGACATGGTGCCACAAAAGAAAACTGTGTAGACAAACATTCTGCTTCCAAAAGCCATTGGTTTTTAGAAATCAGTTTTATTGTATCCCATTTTGATCACTTACCTTGACATGTCAGCTTTATTGGAAAAGGCTAAGAAATGCCTAGCAGATTACTACAGCAGGCTCGTGGGTATGTCAGGTAGATCATGGTGGTATGACCCTTGGTACTACCTATGGTTCCTCAGCTATTCCTCTCTGGCACTGCTCTCCTCTCATCCCACCATGAACAAAGCAGCTTTGCTCCACCAGGCCTTTCCGCCATGATGTGCCTGCCTTGGAGACAAACAACTATGGACTGAATGCCTGAAACCATGTTCCAAATGAAACCTTTCCTCAATTAAGCTGTGGATGTTCAGTAATGTGTCTCAGTGAGAGGAAAGCTAAATAGACATATCTTTTTTTTTTGGTTTTATGAGACAGAGTCTCACTTTGCAGTGCAGCTGGCATTGAACTCACTATGCAGCTCAGTCTGGCCACAGACTCACAGCAATCCTCCTGCCTCAGCCTCCTAAATACTGGGATTACAGGCATGTTCCACCATACCCAACTATAATGTCCATATCTCAATGATCCTCTCTTAGTCCGTTTGGGCTGCTGTACAAACTACTATAAATTAGATAGCTAAAACAACAAATTTATTTTTTCCCAGTTGTGGAAAACAGAAATTCAAGATCACTATTTAAGTTCAGTCTGTGTTGTAGTGTGGACCCTCTTTCAGGTTGCATTTTTTCAACTTTTCGTTATATTTTCACATGGTGCAGAAAAAGAGCTATTTCTATGGTCTCTAATAAAGGCACTAATCACATTCATGAGGGCTTCCCTTTCATTACCTAATCATGTCCTGTAGTGGATTGATAACTGGTGGTCAGCTTATAACCCCCAGCTCAACTGAGTAAGCATGGTGCTGGGTGTGGGAGGCCCACCTAAGGATTGTTGCTGGCAGCATAAGAGGCAGAACTGGAGAAGTTAGACTGTTGGGAGCTGAGAGAGGCTGTTGGGAGCTGGTGGAAGCTGTAAGGAGCTGTTGGTTGTTTTGGAGGAGCTTGTCATGCTGTCTTTCCTGATAAACTTGGCTGTTCTCATCCTCTGAGGAGCTTGAGACCTCACTGGCACTGAGAATGGCTTCGGTTCACTTTAGGGGGAGCTCTGGTCCTCACTTTGAACATTGCTTCCTGGCTCTGGAAGGGAAGACAGTGCACTGCCGGTTTCCTGGAGATGCTTGCTGTGTTGGCTTCCCTCATGGAAACCTGGCCATCTTGATCATCGCAGGAGCTCGAGACCTCACTGTTGCTGAGGATGGCTGTGGTACCTTTTGGGGGAGCTCTGGTTCTTCTGAGCATTGCTTCTTGGCTTCAGAGCAGATCCCTCAGCCTATTAGCACAGATCCTTCATCCTGCTGGCACAGACTTGCTAGATTCCACCACTGACCTTTGGGCCTTTCTCAGCGCAGATCTGTGAAACAGGCCTGCATGAGATGTTGTCATGGGCTCTGGGCCTCCAGTTGGATTCATGGGAGGCATTGTTATGAGCTCTAGGTCCTCAGCTGGACTCATGCAGGACATTTCTGTGGGATCCAGGCCCTCAGCTGGATTCTTGGTCTTAGTGTGTGGACAGATTTCCTGCACTCTCTTGTATATCATTCTTTGGGTGACTATTATAAATAATCATATTAAAAGGTGTCCAGCTGGCAGCACAGAAAGTAATAAAACAATCAAATGCCTTTATTGTGGGGCATAGAGAAGATCACAGAGGGGAGGAGTAGAGAGAGAAAGAGGATCTTCTGGGGGCTGGACTAAGGGAACAATGGTTAAATATGGTCAGGCAAGAGGTGGGATTTAGGGGGTGGGCTAGCTGACATGGCAGGTTAGCATTGGGTAGGAGCATGAGAAAATGAAACAGGATATTACATAAAGGGGAGTAGGAAGTCATAATTTGACCCCAGGAAGAAGGGTGGGGCTTAGCACATGGCCTCGAAGGGCCAGTGCCACATTGGCCATGGCGTATGGTCTCCATTAGGTGGCACCACAGCGACTCTAAATGAATTATAATAATGGAGAAAACCTGTCACATATAAAATATATGTCCTGTATTATATTGTTCCCCTTGCAAAATAAGCCCCTAACCAACACATGTCCCAAAGTACCCTCTTCCAGATACCATCACACTGGGACTAGGGTTACAATATATGAAATTTTTTGAGGGGAACACACTGCAGTCTTAGTGCCAGTCTGGCATTGGCTGGACAGTGGAATATATGAAATCAGCATCTGACTCAATGCCAGATCTTGGAGGACTGATAATTAGGAAATAAACCAAGAATAGTGTATAGAATACAGTGCTGCTGATCAATCCTCAATGGATATTTTAGAAAAATATATCATTTATATGAATACTCTTCCTTACCCCATTCCTCCTCCCTCTCATCTCCCTGTCCTTTGATATGGTATCCAACCTGGCAAACAGGGTAAGCTGGTGGCTGGTACAGGATGCTGTTCTATCCCATCCCATCCCTTCATCATGAATATGCTATTCCAACCCATTTCCCCTTTCTTTACCTAGTTGTAGTTCAGTTAATTTTATCTTAGCAATCAATCCTTGATAGAGACCACTATGACGTGGCTCTGAGCAGGATTTTTATTAACCAATTGGCTTTTCATGTTTACTTGTGAGTCTGCCCAAGGCCTAGGCTCTTTATCTGGAGATGGCAGCCTATAATGGTGGGTGAAGCCTCAGTGCCTCAGGATAAGATAAGACCCTGCCTCAGGACACCTGGCTCCAACTTCAATTAGCTAGATAAAGACTATAGCTGCAGGCCTCTCACTCCTGGGTGGAGCCCTTCCTGGAGATAACACAGTTCTCCTAAATTAACATAAAGTATTACTTGGAGAAGTCCTTAAAGGGATTCCCAAGTCCTGTCCAGATTCCTGCATTTTCTTCGGTATTCCCCTCCTTTGTTTGATAACATAATAAATATAGCTGCCTAGAGAAGTTCTCTGTCTTAAACCCCAGAAAATCTGAAATTCTGTGAGAGGGTTTTTGATCCTCCTGGAGCCCTGTAATCATTTCATTTGTCCATTTATGGAAGCCTTCACCATCCACTCATTTGAGAGATTGCAAGCCTGATCAGTCTGCAATAACTAGGGGGTAATATTAACCCAGTAACTCCTCACTTGTGTTCTTGTTCATTTTCCTCTAATGTGCTTGCTTCAGAAAAGATAAAGGAAAAGGTTTAAACACATTCTAATGCATGATTAAATTTTAAAAATGTGATAAGCTTAAACCATTTCTTAAAAACCTCTAAATGGTAAATATTTCAAAACTGGGTGCTTTTGTGAGGAAAGAGGATTGCCTTTTCTCCCCCCAACAAAAAAAAATTAAAAACAGAAAATATAACTCACTAAAATTGAGTCTTTCAAAAACTATTCCTATGACTTGTGTTGCTTGGCATACAACCCAAGACAGGATGGATGAGAGGGAGGGGCAAGTAGATGTAAGAATATTCCATGTCAGATAATGTGAGCTCTCTTTTAAGATGTCCAACCGGGGCTGGGGATTTAGCTCAGCAGCAAAGCGCCTGCCTGGCAAGTGCAAGGCTGTGAGTTTGGTTCCTGGTACTGGAGAAAAACAAAAACAAACAAAAAAAAGATGTCCAACCAAAGAAAGCTCAGGGCCACTACAAGCTATACAAATTTTTAATTAAATGGAGTCAATCACAAGGCAAAAGACACGTGTAAGGAAAAAGGCTAAAAGCTCTGTGAAGAAGGGTCATTTTCCTTTTGATGTGAGGAGTCAGAGGGAGAAGGTAAGAGAGAAGGTAAAGAGAGAAGGTAAATTCCGAAGATCTGTCAACCCAAGCCCTCTGTAGATGGTTGTGCAAGTTGTGCACTTTCCAAAGTTTCCCTCCCAATCAAAGCAAAGTGAAGCTGAAACCCACTAGCGTTGCCCTCAAATGTGAAGCTAAATTTGTCTAGAGAAAGAAAAAGTTTTCCTCAATCAAAGGGAGGTTTCTGCCTGGGGAGAGCACCCTTTTCTAACTAGCATGTGACTACTTAAAAATGGCTCCCAAATTCTTTACTAGTCCTCCTACAAAGAAGTAGGGGTTATAGGACACTCACTTTGAATCTGACTATGTGTGTGTGTGCTGCCAGATCAATAGAATAAAGTGAAAGTGACAATATATAGCTTCTCCTTCCTGCCCACTGGGGCATTCACTTTTGAGACCTAGTCACCATGCTGAGAGAAAACAAAGGCCATGTGTATAGTTTTCATCCAGGAGTTCTGACAGATCCAGCTAGGGTACTGGCCAACAGCATCCACCAAGCCTGAGAAGACACCTCCAGAAGCTACTCGGCCATTGGGCCACCTCTAGCTTTCCAGTCTCCCAGCTTGGTGCTTCAGACACTGTGGAACAGAGAGAAGCCATCTTATTGGGCACTATTTAAATTCCAAATCCACAAATACATGCACAGCACAAAGAATCACTGTTTGTGCCACTACGCTTTGGAGTGGTTGCTTGTGCGTGCAGCAATAGATATCTGGAACATCATCTACCCAGGAGCTATTTCTAATTCCCACACAGGCTCCATATCGGCTGGCAGCAGCCCTGACTTATACTGTGCCAGGCTCTGGTTACCAAATTCAGTCCCCGGGCACTCACTATCATTATTCCCATCTCACAAAGCCAGCTGTCCTTATACTCCGAAGCTCAGGGTCCACATTTCTTATCTTGGCAGACAAAGCCCTTGGCTCAAGCCTCCTGTCTGTCTCATCACTCTGTTCCCCCAAATCACACACTTTCTTCTCTCTTACCTCTGCATCTTCACATACCCTGTTGCAGCTGCCTAAAAATCTTTCCTCCCTTCCCACTTTCACCTCTACAGCTATATTCTCACCTTCTAATTTGGCTCTCCAATGTCAATGTCATAAGTAATGCTGCTCTCATCCTGAACTGAGTATAACATGGAAATGTCTTCTTGTTTGGTTTTGTAGAGACAAAAGCTTTATTTTGGCTTGTGTTTCAGAGGTTTCAGCCCATGGTCCCTTAACCTTGCTGGTTTGAGCCTGTGGCAGGTCAGTACATCATGATGGGAGTGTATGGCAGGAGAAAATGCTCACCTCATGGCAGCAGGGAAGCAAAGAGAGGGCTAGACTCCCAAGAACCCCAGTCCATTTTGGAGACCGTGTCTTGCTAAGTCACTAAATTGCCCAGGCTGAGTTCTAACCTGTGGTTCTTCTGCCTCAGTCTTCCATACTTCTGGGGTTACTGATGTGAGCCACCATGCCCAGCTTTAACTACCCTCCTAAGAAGCCATAACATGGAAACTTCTATAATACACACGTCCCACTGGCATCCCCCAGAGGTTCCAGACATTCTTCCCTCTCCATAAGATGCACTCTTCAGTAGTAATAAGGGAAGAGACTGGGCTAGATAACACAGCAGAACCAGTCACCTTTATATGCTACCACACATGGACAAGATGGAAAGTGTGCGTACTCATTCCCACAAAGGAATGATGTCAGTGGAAGACAGTGCCACACCAGTACAACCGTCTCCAAGAGAAGGCCTGCATGATGAAGGGGCTGGGATCCTTCAGAGCTCTTCCTGGCTGGAACTTTGAAGTTAGCAAAAGCAGCAAGTGGCTTAGAAATCATGCTTAGCCTTTGCTTTATGTGGCTGGAGAGGAAGTGTTGGGAGGTGCTGCTGCATGAGTTGTGGCATGAAAACCCACAGCCCAAGGGGGCAGCTCAGGATTAGGCTTCCGCAGCTTTAACAGGAACAGCTGAAGGGCTGTGAACCGTGAGCAACTCACTTCTTCCCTATGGGTTCCTGACTCTTACTTTTGATTTTCTCTGCATATAATCCCCACCATGAAACAATTATGACAAAAACGAAAAGGATCTCACTTAAGAAAATGATAGATTTGATTTAGGAAAAAAAATATACACTTAAAAAAATAAATGCTGGTCTCAAATATAATCTTTCAGTTATAATGAAATGAGATAGGCTTAATCACTCAAATAACAAAGATTAGGTAAAAATGATAGAAAGGGAAAGTCAAAGAGACTCATAGAGGTAACTGGAAAATTGATAGAATGCCCTGGAGTTTCCAAAATGCTTTTTAAAAATCCAAACACATCATCTGACACAATATAAAATCTGTGGGCATTCTACTGAAAAATAAATATTTATTTCAATTATAAGCTATGAAATTTGTAAATAAAAGCAAACAGGCTTTTTCCCCAATGTTGAAGGCATTGTTATGCTGACCCACATTTCACTGGGAAAAAAAAAGTTTATTTCTGAATAAAGAAAGAGATATTTCTCTGTCTCACTCTTCCCTGTCTACCCACCTCTTTTTTTTTTCTTCTGTCATCTTTATTTTCTCTCTTACCTATCTCTTCCCCTCCCAGCCTTCATTTTCTTGCTTACTATAACTTTCTTTTCAGTCAGATAACCTATTCATTGTGAACCTACTCTGTGCAAGCCAATTCACTGGACCTTAGGAGAAATGTGAATATAATTCAGACCCAAAACGCACTTGAGCTGAAGAGATAGGAACCCAGAGAGCTGTAAACCAAGATCTGACCATCAGTGTTGGAGTCTTTCACAGAGTGTAAAGGTGACTATGGGTAGCAGTGATCAATGGACAGAGCATCAAAGAACATTCTGGAAAATATTTTTTAAAAATTAAAAACAGAACATTCTGGAAAGGGTTACTGGGAATAAGATCTATGGTTCACTAGCATGACATCTGATATCATGGTTAACTCAGGAAACTATTTTGTCTTTAGCATAAGGTATACATAGAGAGGCAGTAAGAAAGAAGATTGCAAAAGCAGATGAAATTAAAATTACGGGGGACTTTAAATGTCAGGCAATGGAAATTTACTCTACTACTATCCACTATGAAGAGTCAACGTTGTTCTTCTGATAGTACTTTAAAGATTTATCTTTGAGAACCTCACTCCTCCCCTACTAGACAACTGTACTCTTGTTATTTGTCACATTTACAAAATAAAACATTGTATTCTGTATTCTCTGTGATCGCAGTAGATAAACTAAGGGTTTTAAATGTATCTTGAAGCCGCATCTATTGCTGGGGTTTCTGTGAATGATGAATCAATGTTTTTTCCCCCAAAATGATACTCAGTTCTGCTTATTTAGAAATACAAGACTTTGAAGAATATCTTTTGGATGAAAAGGAGAGAGGTCAGATAAATCCAGGTCCAGTATAAAATCCACAATGTAAGTCATTCAGGCTATAAACACTATCCCATAGAAAACTTTAAGAACTACAGCTAAGTACTTGTGATTTAAATGAAGCCTGGTTTGCAACACTTCATTTAGTTTTTCTCAATTCCTAGGTAAAATAAAATTAAGGTCATAGAAAAATATAAAACCCAAGCCACCATCAAAACTACTAGTAAGAATGAGGCAATTTATTACTAGACTCTAAGAAGTATTTCAACTAAACAATGGCTGTTGAGGATAGACTAGAACTTCCAGTGCAGAGCCTTTGAAACCCTATCCTGAGTATAAAAGAAGCTGAGTTAAACAAAGAAGCATTTCAGAAAAAATAACACTGAAGTAACAGAATTAAATCTCACAGGAAGAGTGGAATTCACACTGCAGAAAATTAAATCAGAAATAGGGATGGAAAAAGAGTTCTGAGGCTTCTAGGAAATCCAGGTAAGTAGGCAGGACAAATAGCAGGAGTGACTAACAGGGCTGTGGGTGTGATAACAGAAACAAAGGCATGAGAGATGAACAAACTGGGTTTTGTGAATGTGGGTCCTTACTGGCAGGAAGATCCTCACAATAGTTTATTCGTTCAACCCTGAGGCAAGGAGGGTGGGAGGGAAGTTAGCAACAACCTTAGCAGTGGTATTTTGAACTAACAGCATAACTTAAACCAAGGTTTGGATTCTTTTGTCCCTTTTGATTTTATCTGCAATAGAGAAATGCTCTTCCATACTGGACAAACACAAAGATGATGCCGAGATTGAAATCCCCGCCACATCACTATGTGACCTTAATCAAGTTACTTTCTTTTGGTGTAAAGTATAAAATTATAATAAAATTGTGAGAGGAGAATAATCATAGTTCCTTCATTATAGAGCTGCTGTCAGGAATAAAAGACTTGGTTATGCAAAGAACTTAATCTGGTACATAGCAAATTCTCAATAAATCAGTTGTGTCTTATTATTATTTAAATTGAAGGAGTGGATTACCTGCACTGCCCTACAGATGAAGAGAATACAGTTAATAAAATAATTTACGAAGTTCAGAAATACAAACTCCAGGAGTATTGGAATTAGTTGTAGTAAACAATGTGCCACAAGATCCCACCTACTCAAATCAAAAGGAAGAACTGCATAATTTGACCTAAAAGGCATTGGCCTCATCCACATGCATACCTGCTACACAGATATAGGCTAGGATTTGCCCCTTTTCAAACAATACTATTTTGCCGCCTGAGACCCTATGCATCCTGGTCAAAACTCTAGTTCTGTGCATTCTCGGGCAATTGATAGGACACCCAGATTTCCCTGCATCATAACTCCATTTGCCAAATGGTAATTGTTTGGAATGACAGTCTCAATTTATTTTAGATAATAAAAGCCAGTAGGTATGTGTCATTTCACTGTAGGCATATTTACACTAAATATAAAAATAATGGCTCAAACCTAAAGATTTAATACTACCTTGTTAAGTAGAAGAATAGGTTTCAAATCATGGGGCAATATCTATGGATCTAGTGTACAGAGAGGCTTAAAGTTTAACAGCGTATGACATATCAGTGAATATAACAGATTAGCCTTTAGATTTCAATTTAAATATATAATTGAGTAATGGATTTTAGACTCTTACCTTTAAGTGGAAAGATTTAGAGAATTAAATCAAATTTAAAAGTATTGGAACAGTTACGAGAACATCTGATTCATTATTTAATTTATTAGATTTACTGGTGTTGTTAAGGTTTGCAGTTCGGGCATTTGAAAAGCTAAAAAAGAAAACTGAATGTATTAAATTTATACGTGGAGTTTAAATACTTAAGGGGATTTTATTAACTAAGTTGTAAAGGGACTTGCTTGGGAGTTGAATGTGTTTAACTCAGATGGATCGAACATCATTCAAAGTCTCCCTTGAAAGTAACTGTTAAAATTTACTAGATTTCTAAATCAAATAATAAACTATGTAAGGTGAACTTAAAGGTCTTTAAAAAGCTGGGATTTTGAAAACGACTCTACCTTTAACAAAATGAGTACTAAATTAAAACTTTGAATAGCAGCATAGGCTTTTCTCTACACAAAAGCGGTACTCAGATATAAGAAAAAATTGAAAATTGACATGGAGATCTCATCTAAAAATGATAAACATTTCTAAAAAAAAAGGTATCTGTAGAAATAAAACAGAAGCAACAACATGGAAAGTTATTTTCCAAGCTAGAAAAAAAGAATTTTTGAGTATGCAGACCAATTGGGTTTACCATGTTCCAGGCAAAATTAAGAACTAAGATTACATGCTAGGGTGAAAAATTGAATTAGGATGAAGAGAGAATGATATTCACATGATCCACAGGGAAAAAATATCAGGTTGGCTTCAGAGTTCTCCTCATAGTAAAGGCCAAAGGACAGCGGATCAACAGCTACTGGGTTTGAAGTGAAAAGGTTACTATTTAAATATTTTATAATTCATTATTTATGTATGAAGCAAAGGTGAAGACATTTTCATTCTCAAATTTGAGGGGCTGGGAATATAGCTCAGTGGTAACGCACTTCCCTAGTGTACATGAGACCTGGGGTTCAATCCCCAGCGTCACAATAAAGGGGAAAAAAGCGCATTCTCAGATATGTAATTAATCTAAAAATAAATTTGAAAATACATTCCAATGGACAAGGGTGAATTATACATAGAAAAACATTTTTCTATTTATAAGAAATGCAGCTGCCTCTGATAGGTTAATGGTGAGCAACACAGGAGTTACAGGGTAAAATTTAAATAATTGCAAACTTTTTTTTTCAGGCCAAATAGCATTAAGGTTAAGCCCAGCCGCTTAACTTCTTTCTTTCTACTCTTCTGATGAATATAGGAGAAATAGGAAATCTTGCGTCTGGACGTCCTGAAAGAGAATAGTATTCACATGGTGAAACTGCTTAGAAACTTTCTTACCACTAAAGGTAAATCCAGATGCAGAGAAGACTTAGGGTGTGTTTGACTCAACTAGCTCCCCATCAGAAACAGATGTAAGCTCAGTATAAAACTGAAGGAAGTCCTGGCTGCCCCTTAGTGACATTCCTAACCTGGAAGATTGGGCTAGATTCAGAGCAACTGGGAACCATTTATACTACATTTTGCCCAGAGTGGCCCTGAACATTGGAAAGAATGTAACACAGGATCCATTTTTCAGCCACCAAAGCAGGAAGCTGGCACATTATGGGTATGGAGGGCTGCACGTAGGAGATTCAACAGAGGATGCAAATATCAAGACCCAGATTGAGCCAGACATTATACATACAGAAGGTTGTCTGTGCTTCAGAAATTTCCAAAACCTGGAGCAGGCGGGGGTCTTCCATGGGCATTCATTCATTCATTCATTCATTCAACAAATATTTATTGCATGTTGACCAATAGTAAATAAAGATGGCATGATCTTTGTGCTCTGTAGCTTGCATTCTATGGATAACATGAGACAAATAAATGACTAATGACCACAGTAGGCATAATAATAACTAATGCATATGGAGATAGCAGATCATCCACAAAGCTTCCAGTTCATGTGCGGGCATTGAGAAAGACTTGATAAAGGAAATTCTTATTTGCAAATAAAACACATGCTGTAGTAAGCAAAAGTTTTGATCAGTAAGGCAAGCAGATAACTACTTAAGAGAGTACTTCCAGAAGAAAGAACAGCAAGACGTAAACCAAGAACCAGGACAACATGATGCATTTGAGAAATACAATAGAGACAAGAAAGGACCAG
The DNA here is from genome assembly GCF_000276665.1 of Chinchilla lanigera. Lineage (NCBI taxonomy): Eukaryota > Metazoa > Chordata > Mammalia > Rodentia > Chinchillidae > Chinchilla > Chinchilla lanigera. Next base: position 33,210,293 of record NW_004955405.1, on the reverse strand, counting down.
ATCACAAAGAATCTCATAAGTCGTGTTGAAAATACTGAACATCAACTCCAAAACGATATAAGCATGCTGAGGGGCTGTAAGCAGCTAAATTTATCCAATTTCCCTTTTGCAAGATGATTTTGCAAAGAAGAAATTAGGGTTGGGGGCCACAAAGCAAAGGTCAGAGGGAAGGGTTAGAAGACAACTGTAACAAATCAGAGGATTCATGATCATGAGGGTCCCAGATGTCTGACTGTTGACACGGTGACTGTATCACACTTGAGAGCTATCCAGGAAGCTGACTTGGGGATTAACTGTGTGCTAGTTTTTCCTGTAGAACCAGCTACTACCAACTTTGCACAGACACGTTTGTTATCTCATAAATTCTGTGGAAGGAGAGTCTGAGCATGAGTAGTTGGACTGAAGGTCTCAGGTCCTTGCTACATGGGATTCTCCATCATGGTGGTTGGCTTCAACAAAGCCAGCCAAGGAAGAATCTGCTAGCAGGCCAGAAGTCACAATCTTTTGTCACCTCATCATGGAAGTGACATGACTAGGCCATCTATTATTTGCAAGCAAGTTGTTAGACTAGACTGTATTCAGGGGGAAAGAGCTGTACACATGCACTAATATCAGAGGTAGGGATCATTGGGGGCCATCTTGGAGTTGGCCTGGCTACATAGGTTGGGATTATCAAGAGGGTACATAGGATGGCCATACTATTGTGAATGCTGATATCGTGTGATTGGATGTCACCCAGCATAATGAGATGAATTTTGAATCTGTTGTGTTTAGGAATCCAGTATCACATCCATGTAGAGCTGAGGAATACTTTCTGGGATCTAGGTTTAGACACTTCATATAGCTATATAGACTAAGGACATTATTAGCCTCTCAATAGGTCACTGAAACTTTGGCCATAAATAAGATGACCCAGAGGTGACAGGTAAATAAACTAAGCCTTAAAGTTCTGGAATGCAACCCCATTATGTACAACAGGAAAAATTTAAGGAAGAATCTATTGAATATGAATATCAAGAGATGAAGCCTGCTCCAGTGTATCTTTTTACACGTTACGGGTGATTATGATATGCAGCTAAGCTTGAAAACTGCTGAAACGTACTTATAAAAAAAGGATTAACACATACACCTGAGCTTCCTGGTGGTGATCTCCAGGAGGTAGGATTACATTTAATCTTTTTTCTCTCCTTTCTGCCTGCCTGTAATTTCTCCCTTAAACATTTTTCTTTTATAAAAAGAAAATGAACTTTCCCTTTTAAAAACAAGCACATAAGCTTCATCTAAGGAGTATAATGAAATAATCTTTATTAATATATCATATTAATAGAATAAATAGTATATAGAAAACCCAAGCTATACCTTGTGCTAAAGTTTTTACCAATGCTAAGATATTTATTTAAGCAATAATAGTCAAGGATGACAGTGCTATCATTGCGATAACTGTTTTACACTACGGGTTGAAGAATAACTTAGCACACTGTTCCTGGAAAGTAATTTGCCAGTGGATATTTAGACCCATAAAATTATTTATACTCTTATTCCATTTCTGGGAACTTATCCAAAGCAAAGAATCAGAAATAAGAACATGGATTATCTTTAAGAAATTCATAGTCATATTACTAATGACAGTGGAAAAACTAGGAAGAGATAACTGTCAAATAATTGGAAATGTTGAAACAAAAAGTTCATATCCACACCACCTTCATGCTCTTTGACTTCTCTAAGTATATATGTGTGTTGTCTCCTATAATACTATAAATATACACTATAATGCTGAAACACTCTGTACTATAACACTGTACGCTGTGCTACATACTGTGTCGATATACTTTATAGACTATACGTGTTTAACAGCATTATTACTCTATAAGGTCCCACTGGTTGATGATCAGTACAGCTATACTTTCCAGTTTCCTCCCCTAGGGGACTCTGATTCTCAGGTGGCCAGAAGAGAAGTTCGAGGAGGAAGGTGGCCATGGAATTCAGCCTGGAGCCCCTTTATTCTTTACCTCACCTTCCTTCTCTCCAGCCTCACCTGTCACTGCTGCCACCACCTCCTTTAGGCTTCCCTGAGGCAGAACTTCCACACCCTAGAGACACGACTCTTGCCTACACACCAGATCACTCAGGTCCTTGAGAGGCCTGGGGAAGGGACCTGTAAGATGGTGTCTATGGAACCACTGTTCTTTCTGAGCAGAGATTCCACCCAGTGTCCTTGATCAGCCTCTAGACATCTTTCCACAGAGTGATTTCCCTGGGATCCTTCCCTCCATTTGCCCTGTTCCAGGAATCCCATTCCATTCTGGAGCCTGACTTTGTGTATGGGTCTGGTTCTTGTTTCTACCCAGAGGCAACTCAAGTATCTGACTGGGACTCATTTCAACATCTCCACTGGAGACTGGAAGGGAGAATGGCAGGCTTTGAAGCAGCAGCCTGAGAGAGACAAACAGGTAGCTATAACCTTTGGCAATAAGAGAGGAAGGAAAAATCAAGTTGTTAAGAGAGCAAACTGCTATAGAATGTATGCATCTACGTATGTATGTATGTATGTATTTTGGTGGTGCTGAACATTGAACCCAGGACCTTCATAATGAGCTATATCCCCATCCCATTTTGTTTTTGAGACACGGTCTCGCTAAGTCACTTGCCTGACCTAGCTAGGCTTGAACTTGATATCCTTGTGCCTTAGCTTCACAGACCACTAAGATTACAGGCATACATACACTACCACACCCGGCTAATCCACTTTCTTTTTTAAAATAGAAGGTGGACTATGCAGGCAAACTGCATGAGGCCAACATAACCAATGGTTATTGGAGGAATTAAAACAAAATTATGTCTTAAAGTTGATTCATTTAAATGTCTATTTGATTTTCTAAATCTTTTTAAAAATCACTACATAACTCTAAATATGTTATGTAAAAGTGCAAACTTATGCTTAAAAGAAACTTATGCTTCTTATAAAACTAAAGAAATGTAAGTTTGACACATGCCCAACAACGTGTATATGTTCTCTCTTAGATGGTATGTATTGCATAAAACAGTCAATGAAACTCTTAACATTTCTGCTGTGTGCATTCAGTACCATCAGGTGAGAAGTCATTTGGACAGTCTTCCATTTAAAATCTGGTCTATATCTATTGGCTTTAACTAGATTATCATTTTATTCTTATATGTATGAAATTCATTTGCACATTAGGTACTAAGTGTATTCGTGATCATTCATACTGTTTCCTAACCTTGTAAAAGACCTGTCAAATGCAAAAACCAGAAGAGTACGGCTATACTACTGAGCCACAAATTCTAAATTTCACCTCCAAAGTCAAAAAGCTGTTGATATGTAAAATACTTCTATGTGCCTATAATGCTAATTATTGTTGACTTCATTGTACATTAAATCTATTTCATTCTCCCAACTGTACAAACTTTCTGAAATGCAGAATTTAAAAAGAAAACACCTTGCCATTTCTTCTCAAAGCAAAGTTGTTTGTAGTGATGGGCATTTTTAGGTCTAGGTTTATGCATTCCTAATTGTTTCACAATAATTAGATGTGCCTAACCACTGCATTCCAATGAGTGTCATTCCAATAACTAAGAGATTAAATATTAGTTACATAGGGAACACATCTATACTCAAGTACATTCTACATAAACGGATTCAAATTCTCACAAAATAGACTTATTAATTATGTTTCTTAGATTATCATATCAAGTGAATTTGTTTAGAATCTATCTTTATTTTACATTTTCCTTGTGAAACTTTGAACCTATTGTCTGTTAACATACTTTAAGATTGTACCTTCTGATGGGCAACCCAAGCAGTATCTAAAGATGACAGGCCATCCTGTCCAAGGGAGAAGGTATAGGACACTAATTATCAGTATCCAGAGGAAATTGCCATAGTTAATATAAGGACTTTCTGCTCCCACTTCAAGACTAGTGTAACTGACTTGGGTGTTCAACAACCAAGGACTGGAGATCAGAGATGAGGAAGATAAAAGACTTGAGAGGGGCCAATATTTAGCCCAGGCCCTGCAGTCAGCCAGCACCTAGGGAAAGACAGGACACCGCTAAAAGGATACTGTAACTCCTGTGACTCACCCAACCTCCTGAGCAGGGAGACTGTTGGACCTCAGAGGATAGGAGTCAACCAGTGTGCATTCTGCCAAAAGGAGTGTCACTGAAGAGGGATATGTCACCTGCCCCATGTTTCCAAAAGATGTCATATAGTCCAGCAAGTCTGTGACCTGTCGTGGCAGATGACACAACTGGTAGAGGACAGAAACTGAGGGAGCCAAAAAACTCTTCAAATGTCCACATAAGTAACCTGGTAGGAACCTGAGCTTAATAATAGGAAGATTAATTTTTATTACCTAGTCTGTATGAAACACCCAACAGGAAAGTATAACCAGAGAATAACATAGCATTTATACATGTATATATATATATATAATTTTCATGTATTAGTTAATATATATGAAAGATGTAGATGGTTGATAGATAGATAGATGAAATCTTTGCCAATTTCTCCTTAAAATTAAGTACAAGGTAAAGTTCTCTTAGAAAATAGCACAGTTAAAGACCACATTAGAGACAATAGACAAACACCTGGACCTTTAATCTGTGGTTTATTAAAATTAAAAGCATGATTTCTTGTTTCTTCTGAGGCAATCAGGGACTTAAACGTGGTTTATATTAAAACCCATGACTTGGCTAAGGCCTACCAATACTCAGTAGGCAACTAAAAACAAGACAAAGCTTTTTGTACCCTGTATTATCTTAAAACTTTGGATAGAGGAATGCTACTCATTTAAGAAGTCAACAAAACATGGTTTATTAGTACTACATTTTCTAAGCCTATGCCATCTCTTCTAAGATGGAAGACATGAAGATAAAAGTGACCTGAGTGATTTTCAGAATTCAGAGGGACATCCTATTACTAGACTGTACAACATCCAGTTCCAGAGCCTGGCCCCTTAGCATGACACCCAGAACCTCCAGCCCTTGTCCTGACCCAGTAGTCACCTGGGTCCCATGAAAAGCAGAGCTCCAACTACCACAGAGAATAATTTCATGGAAACAGAACTTCCCACTCACTCAAGCCATGAGGATCACTTCAGATCTGTAAAATCGGGACTGAGATAACAACTAGACCCCAAACCACCCCAGCAACCCATAAAACTGGTCCCTCCTCCTTGTTCATGGACTGGTCTGATCCTCTCCAACAGACAGTGTTCCAAACAGCCACTACCCAAACTAGACTCCTTTCCTTATTTTCTCTCTTGCTTTGCAATTAAAGGCTTCTCCCTACAAAGTTGTGCTTTAGTTTTACTCTGTTATCACTAAAAGCAAAGACCTATGCTAGCCAGTAATATAACTGTCTGACAATTAGCACCCCCAGGTCTGATAGCAGTGGAGATGGAGGGTGGTCTTCTCAGAGCATACATCACCTCAAAGAACAAAACTCTCTTCTCCACAAGCCACTCTTACCTTCCCACTGCTTTTAAACTTTTTTATTTTTAAATTAACAAATAAAAAATGTGTATTTATGGCATATGATGTGCCTTGAATTATGTATACATTGTAGACTGGCCAAATCAGACTCATTAGCACATGTACTACCTCAAATACCTATTTTCCACCTTTTTGAAATCAGACTTTTAAAGCTGTGCCTTTCTTCTTTCATGTAAAATATACCATTCACATGTATATGTGTATAGGTCTAGGTAATAAAACATTCTATTACATATGGCTTCACTGGGCTATAAGAACCTAAACCTCTATAATAGTTTGTTAAGAATACGTACCAAGAGAATATTTATTCATCTATTTAGCAAATATTATTTTTGACTTACAATGTAAACACTGCAAGAGTCCTTGAAATGAATGAGAGATTAGTCCCTGCTCTCAAGTACAGAGAAAAGGTGAATAAAAATTATTGTAACACGCTCCACTATGAATTAAGGATAGTGATAATGGTACATATAGTTGAACATGAGTGTTTTCTGAAGAAAAAAAAAAAAGAATCTCAAAACAACCATCAAAAAAAGCATTTGGGGAGGCTCACATTAAATAAGTGTAAACAGTAACATTTCAAGAGTTGACTGCTGAGTTTTAATGTATTGCTTTTTTAAAAGGCAACTTAAGAAATTATGCCATATATTTTATAAAAATGTATGGGGTTTTATTAGTCAGTGTTCCCCTGGTTGCAGATCTTAGAATTCTAAACTAAGTGCAGGAGGAAGAAAGAAATTTATTGATTTTGGAGGGAAGAATATTTAAGACATCTCAGGAAGGGTGAAGAACAGAGGTGCACTGTAATTGGTCCAGCTTTTAGCAAGTAACCATCTGTTACTTTTCTCTCACTGCTGAGACAAAATATCTAATGCCTAAATTAAGGAAGGAAAAGTTTACTTAGCTCACAGCTTGTAGAAGCTTCAGTCCATACTTTGCTGGTTCCAAGGCAGAGTGGTACATGGCAGAGGGCAACAGTCCATGCCAGTAGAAGACAACAAAAGCAACAAGAGCACAAGGGAGGAGCAGAGGCAAATGGCCTCTTTCCCTTCTTTACATTATAAGCAAACTACCTGCCCTAGGGCAGGTGCAGCACTCACACCCATGCATCAGTCATAAACTTTAGAAGCCTGCCCTATGACTGCATGAGTCTTTGAGGGGCATCCAGACACAAACCGCAACACCATCCTTGGACCAATCAAGGGAAGCTGTGAGAATGGACGTTTTACAAAAACGGCACCCCCCAACTCCCAAATTTGAAATAAAGGGAAGATAGCTTACAAAGGGAGAAGGATATGGAAAAGATAAATCATAAAGTTCTGTATGCTCAATGGTGTAAAACTGCAGTTCATACTGTAGGAAATTCTGCTCCATGGAATTACCCAACATCACATAAATATGGCTGGGCGGCCACCATTCCACTATTGTTCAAGATTTACATACTTTACAAAAATCAACAGAATATGTACTTTAAGGAAGAAAAAAAAACACCTCTAGACATTCGTGATGACCTTCACAGCAAAAGTATAAAGAAACCTAAGTACAAAATAACAGAAATATAGACTTTGATGTGATCAATTTCATGCTGCGATATTTGAAACAAAGAGACATTCACATCTCCTTTAATGCATCCGGTTCTACAACCAGGCCATGAAAACTGCAAGTTTTACATGGTCCTCATCACTAGATATCTGAATAAGTTCAACAAAATTTTATTTAACATCTGTTTCACTTGGTTAAATGTAAAGACAGCTGCCCCAGTTCCTCGCTCTTCATCCTTTCCAGGTGAGAAACTCGCATAGCTAAGATGCTCGGTGAGAAAAAATGAGTGGGAGCTTCCCTGCAAAATTCTCTGCCTCTGCTGTTCACGCTTATTCAGGAAGAGGGCCTTAAAAGGTACAGCTAGTAGGGATCAGCAGGCTTTGCACTGATGGGTTTCAGCAGGTTGCACAGGAGTAGTCATGGTCATTACTGCTACTCTCCTGAATTTTCCTAAAACAACTGCCCGTCTGAGGCCTTGCTCAGGTTGTTCCCTGAGCCACTCAAGTAGAGCTGCCAGATTTAACAAATAAACGTACATGACATCCAGATGAACTTTAATTTCTCTTAAACAATTTTTAGTAGCAGTGCTGTATGTGCCATGCAACATTTGGATGATACTAAAAAATCTAATCATTATCTGAAGTTCAACTTTAGCTGAACAACCTGCATTTTATCTGGAAATCCCATCCTCCAAGCTTTTTTTAGTATTGCCTTTCATTCTTTTCCCTAAACCTTTCCATCTAAATACTTTCCAAGAATTAAATTTAACAAATATTTTACCCAAATCTTCCAAACTTGGAGCTTTCCTCTGTTATATAGTCATGAAACTCTGAATTCAGAGAAGAGCTAAAGAATAATAGAAAGCTCTTTAGAGAAGAGCTAAAGAATAATAGAAAAGAAAGAAAACAGAAAGTAAATGCTTATAATTATTTTCTCTTTCAAATCATTTCTTTTCCCTCCATGTCACTTCAATTCAGAATGAAATACTAGTCATGCAGCCAAAGATTCCTTGGGTTTAGCCTATGAGATTCACACCATTGTTACTTTCTAAAATACCTGATAGCACATGACAGCAACACCATACGCATCCTTGGCCAGATACATGAGGACTGGCACAGAGAAACACTACTGCCATGGCAGTTCCTTGTCCATATATCATAAGCATGTGTGCATCCTTGCAAGAGGACTGCCACAAGGGGAAGAGGAGGATATACATCACCTCTCCATGTCTAGAATTTATATTCAATCCTACCTCACAATGTCAGGTCTGGGAGGTCCTTGTATTAAACACAAATCATAAAATATTTGAAAAACAAACATGAAAACCATAACTCTTCCTTCAACTCAATGCCTCTAGTGTCACTTCTATTTGAGAATTTTTACTAGTTCTTGTTGGAGGCAGGAAACCTGTAGGAAGGTAACAGAGTTATATTTATCCAAGAAAAATAACGTAATTCTAGAGTAGGGGTCAAAAGAATTCTACCAATGACCTTAGCAAATGATTTAAAAACAATTTCTTGGGTCATATTTATTAGATAGCCACATACCCAATTGCTAGGACTCCATCACAGAACGCTTAAGGCTAATAAATAAAAAGAAATGAATTGGGCACTTATCCTACCCTTCCTGTGCCTTATCGTCACACTTCTTGTTTCAGGGTAATCAAGCCATTGATGAGAGACATTTCTTCTTTGTGGGAAAATATCCACTAACAAATTCAGAAGGAAAAATAGAACTAGAAAACCACCTCTTGCAATCCCTTAAATGAAATAATGGATCAAGACAGCAATCATCAATGGAATGGAAACTTTTTAATGGAGGGATGAGTCACCTGAGCTCACTCACTAATCTTTTTTTTTTTTTTTTTTTTTTTTTTGGTTTTTCTCTGGTACCAGGAACTGAACTCACGACCTTGCGCTTGCCAGGCAGGCGCTTTTGCCGCTGAGCTAAATCCCCAGCCCCTCACTCACTAATCTTAACATCAGTTAGGATGGGACAACCAGACCTATGCCCTCATGACATGAAGAACAGGAAGTATGGTTCACAACCCAGAAAACAGCCTTGCCTAAATCTTGAATACCATTGAACCTCTAAATCACTGTATCTTCCTCTGTATATTTGTGTATGTTTTAAAATATTTGCTTTTAAAAGTTTAAAAGAAAACCATGTTTTCAGAATGTTCTGGAATTCCTTTGCTCCAGTCCTTGTCTTAAGTCCTTCAAAGGTATATTATTAGTTCCTTTTCCAGCTAGGTACATTCACCATCCTGAGCAGAGCTGTGTCTTTCTTTGATGACTGGGTCATCATTTCAGGCTTATTATAATAAACTTCAAATAGAAGTTTCCATAGCTACAGGTTTGAACCAAGGAACGGAGGTTGAACTGCCTCTACACTAATGCCAGAATATTCAGGCATTGATCATAAATAGTTCTCAGGATCTTTCATGTGCTAAGTATTCTCATCACCTGTTTTCTTGACATTTGACTATTTCCTGATAAAATTTCACAAAGTATTCAAAAGTCCCAATGTGTGGGTGAGAACTGGGACTCCTGAGACCTCCTGGTTAATTGATTCTGATTACTGGGGGTTTAACTTGTAGACAACAGGACCCGTGGCAGAGGAAAGGCACTGCTTACCCAGACTTCCAGCCTACTTGCCAGAACCTTGTCTGAGAGATGATTGGCTGTGTATATTTCCTAAATCCAGCTGAGGTTAACCTGAGACTTCCTCAACGTAAAAAGTGCAGCCACGTGTGATAGAGCAAATCCATCAGCCTAGCACTCTGGAGGCTGAGGCATGAGGCTAGCAAGTTCAAATCCAACCTGGACAACTTAGCAGCTTAGTGAGACACTGTCTCAATATACAAAAGGGCCGGTGATGTAACTCAATGTGAAGGCCCTAGGTTCAACCTGCAGTACGGCAAAGAAGAAAAGCAAGGCAACAAATGCAATGAAAATATCCAAACCTTATTCACCTGCAAATAGAAAGGCAAGAGAGTAGCTCTCTGAAAGAAAGATCCTGTCCTTTTTTATGCAGTAACTGCTGGAAACTCTTAGGCTCTGAGGGCAAGAGACTGTCTTGATGTGGTCTGATTTGCTGTTCTTCCTCTGTGTTCACCGTCCTACTCTGACTTTCCCCTGGTCCGTAGCAGAGTAGCTAGCTACAGAATCTCTCCAATGACTGCACAATTTAAGCCTGTGCCCTTGCTATCACTCCTGTTGCTAGGATGCTGTGCTTCTTCCCAGTGTCCACTGTCACACACTGGCTGCCTACTCTCTAGGCAAATGCGCAGAATCCATGGTCACTCCACGGTGCATGTTTTCTGACCAATTGCCTGTTTACTCTCTGAGTTGTCAGTGCACTGTCCTGTATTTTCTGTTCCCTTGTGGCAGAAAACGAGGGTACTTTTGTTTGTGTGTTGTATTTATTTTGTTTTTGTGGGAAGGGTAACTTCTGGATTGGAGTACGTGCTGAACATGGATCCTTCTCTGCCTTAGTTTTCACTCATGAACATGGTCCTCACCCCTCCAGCTGCTGGACAGGAGTGACACCCATTTCTTAGCTTGCCAGGCCCAACACTAAAGGTCTCAAATAGCAACTTTTTGAGGTTTGGGGTTTTTTTTCAAATTTCAGAAACTTTGCCTATGGATAGAAATGGAGATCAGGACTCTTAAGAAAAAGAGGGAAAATCTACAAAATTCAGAACTGAGTTTAGTAGCAAAGAATCTCTGGCATAGAGATTCTTGCCCTTTTCTGATAAGAGTGAAATGAAAAGCCTTTGCCACATTTTCTTTCTTAAAGACTCTCTTTCACGCCAGCCTTATTTCCTAGACACACACACACATACACACACATACACACACACACAATTGAAGTTAAGACCACCAAGCCCCTGCTACTCAGTAAGCACAATGGGTCAAAGTCTCAAGTTAAAGTTCTATGAAAAATGCCACCGCCTAGAACAGACGTGGTAAATTCAGAGGGAAGAGGTCTAAGTGTGAATGGGTACCTGCAGAGAAATGAGGAAGAAGAACAAGACTCCAGCAGAATCACCCCTTTCTCAGGGCTTGCTGAGAAAGAAATTAATTATTTTGTAGACAAAGGAAAATCAAAATCTATAATAAAGGCACAGGGCTGATGAATAAGGAAAAGGATCCAAAACCAGGGGGAAGACTGGTTGGGAAGCTGGACAAAGAAAAGGAAAGTGACCCTAACAAAGACCCAGAGAAAATTACTTTTCCCCTGTGATTCATGGCTTAAGCCAGAGAAGGAAGGACACTGTAAGAAAATCAGACAGACCATTCCCTTCCAGATGACACGAAGAGAGGCTAAAGATAGAAACCGTCTCAACTTGGGATTTAAGGTAGTGGCAGGGTGAACTAACCAGCATTCATAATTGAAGGGGACAGAACCTAGAAAGGAGGTTGCACTGCTCCAAGAAGAGATAAATCTATGCCATTACCGGAGCAGCAGGGATGGGATTTAATGTTCCAAACTTGAGTGGAGTGGACTGAATTAAGGCAGCTCTATCTGCAGGAGGCCTCAGGCCTTCTCCCGCCAGGAGTCTTCAGCTCTGCACCCTAGCTGCCGGGGTTTGCTGGGCTGTAGTGGGAGAAGTAGGGGTTAGGGAGGAACCATTGGAGTGGAAGGAAACAGCAGGAAAAGTGGGCGGGGGGAGGTCATGGAGATCTGTTTTATAGAGAAAAAAAGTCTCTTTCCTGCCTTGTTAAATAGAAGGATTCTGAAGTTATCCAGCGAAGCAATCTGTTTAAACCTAGACCTGTACCCAACATTCCTTGAACACATATTGATTGCCTGCCCCATTCAGTGCACCAGCAAAGTAGGAATCAAAAGGAAATAATCAAGAAGGTGATATTGAAAGGGATAGGCTGAAAGAGAAATTGATTTCCAAGTTGGAATATCAGCAGCTTGGTGATGAGCAGTACTGAACTACTGACTATCATCTCATCACAATACGATTCTGTTCATCTATGCATGTAGTCAAGCGTCCAACCACAAGCACGCCAAACCTTTATTCTATGCCAGGATTTATGCCAGATAGTGGGAATAGAAAGGTGAAAGCCATAATGCCTGACCACGAATACCTCTGCCTAACAGAAAGAAGGGAGAAAAAAACCAAACCAAAACAAAACAAAGCAAAAATTACAGTGCAACGTAAGCACAAATTACATAGATGCCCAAGGTATTAGGAGAGCCCAGGAACAGTAGCACTTTACTCCAAATGGTAAAAGTAGAGGAAAGCATTCCAGCATTCCAAAGATAAGGGGGAGCTTGTTCACAGAGGGCAAAAATCTCCCTTTGTTTGAAATCCACGTGGCACAGGAACCATGAGATAAAACACCAGCTTCTCAACTTTGGCTCTATTGACACTGTGGCCTGTATAATTCTGTATTGCACTTTATAGGGTTAGCAACATCACTGGCCCGTACCCACTAGGTGCCAGTAATATACACGTACACACACACACACACACACACACACACACACACAATCACTATCTGAAGATAATTGGAAATATTTGCAGATGTTGTAAAATGTCCCCTCAGAGACAAAATTGTCCTTGATTGAGAATCAGTAGATCATAGGCCAGTAGGTCAAGATATATGAATAACTTTGCATGGGATTTGGATAGTTTTTTTTAAGCAAAGAAAATCGTGGAAAGAATTGGCATTATAAGCTATGTCCTTAAGACACGCTGCTTTCTCTGCAGAAGGACAAAGCTGAAATAAAAAGAGCAGTCAGGAGGAAGCTACTGCACTAGTCGAGGCAAGGCAGGATGTGAGCACAAACGATAGAATCCCACTGTGAGCAGTAACAGGGAGACAGAGGGAAGAAAGAGAGATGATAAAATGATGCCATGGCCTCCGCTTTGCCCTTTCAGTCAAAATAATAACCAGAAAGCAAACAAACTAAATCTTAAAATGATTATCATTCGCAAATAAATTTACAGTGTGGTGATAGAAAAATGAATACTTCATGAAGCTTTCCTGAGGAAACGTTACTGCTTTTCCAAAACTCATTTCACATTAAAATTAATACATTCATTTATTTAACAACAATACTATTAACTTCTAGGGCTACCAGGACGTAGGAGAAACTATGCGTAAACACGTGTAGTATTACATGTAGAAAATGAAACTGTGAGACTTGCTGGGTTGGCGGCCTGTGAAAAAAGAAGATACCTCAATCTCGCTCTCTCTTATTGATGCTTCAGAAATTTATCTCATCCCAAGAATGAAAGAACATAAAGAAAATCTCAGGTAAACACTGTCTTTTTTCAAACAGATACCCCCTCTTGCATGTACCAAGAACATGCTCTTTCTGGACTTCTCTAGCACAGTTTGCCAAGTGGATTCAAAATGTCAAGGTATTCCCAAAGCCAATTAGTTGTGTCTCCTCTGGGAGCAGATTTACATGAGCAAATTACAATGATCTTGCTGGGATGGTTGTCAGATGGTGACACACAGGTACACCACTTACCTCTGTTCCCCTTGAGATCTGTGAGAGCAGCAGAACGGTGAGCCAGTCCCTGGCAACACCAGCACCCTAGTCCACAGGTGGAGCTGTCCAACAGTGCAGCTCTCTGCTTGTCCTCCTGGCCCTCCTCCTCACCTCATCTCCAGACCCCTCCCAGCACCACGCCTAAACAATTCCATGTTCACCTTCTCCACACATCCACTCTGCGTGTCCAAAACACAAAACTCTCTGTTGCCACTGGCAGTCATGCAAATTGAAATTTGAGTAAAACTACAAACAGTGCCTTAGCCAGCCTTGAATATCACTGTGATAGGACAAGCACTGAATTGGCTAAATTAACATTTTTTCTCCTCCAAAATCTGTTTTATTCCCTTACCTTTTCTATTTCATTTTCAACACTCAGGCAACTGACTTATTAACCACTCTCTCTGGAGACCGCTGGTCTTTCCAAGGAGACTGTTGCAGGAAAAAGAAAAAAAAAAAGCTTATTCTGCCCAAACTTACTATTATGTGAACACCTCAGGAGAAATAACATTTATAAACTTCCTGTCACCCGATGTGCTGTTCAAAAGCCATTCATTTTAACTTAATTTGCAGGACTGAAAATCTCAAACTCACTTGCTATATAAAAAGTGACTTTTTTAGCTATTCCCCATTATCATTTCCCCCCTGCCAGTGGTTCAAAGTTAAAGAGCGTCACCTGGAAACCCTCCATTTGTAGTTAAACAATGGCTCCAAGACCATTTTTACCTGGAAGGCAACCTCTTTCTCCATTCAAAATCTAATAACCTTATCAATATACAGACTATTACTATAGTGCTGGTGATATAGTGCCTTAGAGTCAATAAATACTTTATAAAACTCTAGAAAATGTGGTTTAAGAATCAGTTTTCCTGTTACCTAGTCTTGCCTTATTTCTTGTAATATTCACCATTTTTTTACTTATGTGCAGAAAACCAAAATGCTTACCCCCACAAAATTCTCTAACTGCTTATGTAAGAAATTATATACCATTTTATGTATAAATGGATGCACTAATTAGCAGTAGATAGACTAGTCAATTAAGCCAAGTGCACTTCTCTTAGAGATTGCCAACTTACAGCTTAATACAATCTCTACCATTAAAATCCATAATGGCACATAGCCCAGATTCCTGAAAAATAAATTAATAATCTGGATATTCCTAGGTCCAGCTGACTGCCAACCTAACATTACTACCTCCTACCTGAAACTATAAGTGACAATTAATTCATAGTCGGTAGCTTTTGAGAAATGCATCAAGACAGCAAAATTACTATCCTTTGAACTATGGGTGAGTTAGGATGAAACACAGGATTTCTTTCTACTGACTTTAAACTGTCAAGCCAGTCACCTTAAGACAGCCAAATAGAAACATGTCATTTGAATACTGATGATCTATTCACTTTGTTGTTCCTTGAAACCATTTTTGACAAGATCCTCAATGACCTTGATTTTACTAATTCCATCCACTGGTCACTGTAAGTCCTCACTTTGATTGACACGTATCTTCTCTCTCCTTTTATCCTTTCTTTTTGGACCACAGTACTTTTGAGAAATTCCTTGACTCTTTTTCCAGTCATTCCAGAGATTATCTTCTTTGAGCTATGATCTCTCCATTTTCCAAGTAACCTACCTTGTTCCCTGAGTATTTTTCAATTGAACAATATTCCGTTCCTCTTACAAAGGGAATTGCTTCCAGTATCTTCTTAACTATCACAGCAGAGTTGTTATTGTTGTTTATAAATTATCTTCAGTTCCCTAAATTCTCTGTTTCTTCTGGGGTCAGTTTTTTGTGATTATATTTTGCCTATCTTCTACCCTGTAAACTTCCTCAAGTATAAGGCCAAGCACGAAAGGACTATCAACTAGCAAGCCTTCTTTAGGATGACAAGGTGAGTAGGTGAGAACCAGCTTTATTATGGGCCATCTAAATGCGAGAATTTCAAGGTGATAGGAAATTAGCAATGGTTGTTGTATTACGTATTGATATCTTCAAATTGGTTACTCAGGTAAACTGAAATTATGTATTGCTTGTATTGTTTTTGTGTTATTTTGTAAATCATGTATTGCTTGTGTTGTTTTTGTTATTTGGTAAATGTACGTGTGTTTGTTAATAGGTTTCTGTTCTTTTATCTTTAAATTTAAAATAAAAATTAAATGCCAGAATTTGCAGGGCATCATGCCAGGGATAAAACTCCTGCACTAACAGCTCGTGCTCTCCCCAAATACTTGTTGAATTTCATTAGAAAAGAACACTCTGGGTTTTTGTTCTGTCGATGGTGTTATTGCTTGGAGCAAAGTACTCGGTTGCTAAACTTTCTGAAGGAGAAAGTAGACATTTTGTCCTTAGATAAACACAGCTTTAAATATAAACTCCAGGTCAGGGGCCAGTTACACAGTACAGTGACAATGGATAACACTAAGGCACACTTCAGAAAGCTAAATGAAAGAATTTTGCAGTTTTTCACCACAAAAAATGGTAAATGTTTGAGGAAATGAATATGGTTAGATAGGTTTAAACATTATCCAACATATAAATGTATCAAACATTACATGGTACTCCATCAATATGCACAAGCTTTGAGTTTCATGACCAATTAAAAATAAAAATATATAACCTTTAACTCTCTGCCTTCTTCAAACTCTCATTCCCATTCTGTGATGTGCTTTCTCTGAATTTCAAGTATGGAGACATTTTGGAGTATTCTAGGAAGACTGGCTCTGTTCTCGGCTTCTGCAATTATTGGAGGGTTTTCTGTAGTCTATGCCACCAATCTTTAAACTAAAGTAGAAACAGCCCATTTAACATATCTCTTTATGTAAATTGAGGATATCAGTTTTGTTCTGAACTACTTGTCAGTCTTTGTTAATTCACTATGAAATTTGAATGGACATATTAAAAATTTTTGTAGTGTGTATTTTTCCACCACAGAAGCCACCAGTGGCATATATTTAAATAATATGCCAGGAATAATACATGAGTGACAGTCTTTCTCAACCACACTGGCATGATCAAAACTTTTCCCACTCAGAACCCTATTATAATCAAGTGCTTCATATTATAGAGACTACTGTATCATAACACAGAGAATCAACTCTGAATTCAGCTTGAGTTCCGTACAAAAATTTTTTGGAACTTAGAGTTTTGCATCAGTGTTTTACTTGTCTATAAAGATTGAAACATTTATTTTTGCCAGAAAGTGTCTGAAAGCACATCACTGTTTATTTTCTCTGAAAATTACTAAGTGTTTATCAAATGCTGACTCACTCTTCCATTTAGGAACCCTTTCTTCTTTATATCTTTTTTGATTACTTGATACTGTTTGTACTGACCTTACTTCCAGAAACCCCCTATCCTCATGATTTCACTTGTTTTCTTAGATGGCTACCGCACTGATTAACTTTACTGCTACTGAGTCACCTCTTTGACCATCCTAAGTCTCTTGGTGGTAACTGATGTGATTTTCTGCAGTTTTTGCTAGGTTCTTTTATCCTCCCAAAGAAAATTTTGAGAACTTTCTTCCATTTCCTTCAGTGGATCATTTTTTAAATACATTCTATCTCTAACTTCAAGGCAATCTTTCCTTTCTCTAACATTACAGAAATGCTCCAAATGCACCATGTGTTATTTCCTTTCGTTTGTTTGTGCATCCTTGTTATAGTTTGGGTCTAGACATCCTCCAAAGCCTCATGCAGTCACAGAGCTTTTTAGAGGTGGCTGAATCTAGAGTGTGTGATTGATTAATAGTGCAACGCTGGGATTAAGGGTGCTGAGATTAAGGGTGGATGGTTGCTGGATCAGTCCACTGATTGGATTGGCACCGCCCTAATCCTCCTGCTAGACCTGGTACAATACAAAGCACAGAAAGAGGCTGATCTCACTCTCTCTGCCTCTCCTTTTCTCCCTCCCCCACTCTTCCTCTGTTGTCGCTTTGCTGTCTTCCGCCACCATGAGCTGTTGCCCCTCTGCCATGCCACCCTGCCTTGGAGCCAGCCAATTATGGACAGAAACCTCTACAAACTGTGAGCTAGATAAACCTTTCCTCTTTTCACTTTGGGTGTCAGGTATTTTGTCTCAGCAACGAAAGAAAAGTAACTAAGACAATTCTTTTACTGAAAAGAGCTTTACTCAGGCCCTCCTCTCTTCTGATAGGTAAGTTACAAATATGTGCCTTAATCCTCTTCCTCTTAAACTTCCCCCAGAATATATCTTGTATTCCCTGTCACCTGGATGCCAAAAGCATTCTCCTCTCAAATATTAATATGAGAAAAAAGAGGTGATCATTTGAACACACATCCATGTGTGTCTATGCCCTTATAGTAGATTGTATTTCATTTGCCAAGATAGCCGAGGAAATATCCACCCTCTCACACGTGCTTCTGTGGTGTAAGCATACCACTTCCCCATCAGGAAGTACAATCTAACACCTCCATACATGGGTGCTGGTCTCAATGGTTCAGTTATGTCCAAAGGACCCAGCAAACGTGACCCCTTCATGATTTCAGAAACTAGGCAGTGTCAAATAAAGGCCACACAGCTTGCATCTGCTTCAGCTCTGGATGCTTCTCTCGGAACCCAGGGGCAATGTTGTGCTATCTCCAAGCAACATGGACGGGGCATGTGTAGGTGCTCTGGTTGACGTTCCTAGTTGAGTCCAACCTCCAACTCATTCCCGCCAAGGTGTCAGACATGAGAGTGAAGCATCCTCTGCAGGATTCGAGCCTTCTGCCATCTAGAGGCACCATTTATTGTGGGCGAAAGATTACCCATCCAAATCACTGACTCATCAGATTCATTAGCATAATTTAGTGCTGGCTGCCTTTAGCCCCTAAGTTTTGGAGTAGTTTATAATGTAGCAAGACATTGAAGCAGCTTTTGAAATCAATTTTTATTATTACTCAGACATTTATGTAGTATAATTTTGATAAACTAAGAAGGAATCAACTCTTCATCCTGCTGCTTTGTATAGTATTAGAATAATTTATGCCTGGATATATTTCACGGAAACCTGAAAACCAGTATAAGGAATGCTAAGCACTCCTGCTTTTATGTCTCTTCTTACCACTACCTGTTTTTATGGTTGACTTCCCATCCCAGAATACAAGGTTCCACTTTATATACATCCATGGTCATGCTCTGCATAATTATGGAGAGGTGAGAAGGTGAAAAAAGCCGCATCTGCTCTGGAAAGGAATTCCCACGTGAGGCATGAGGAAGCACTGACAGAGCTTCCTTATGGGTATGGAAGTCACTTCCTGTCTTTTCTCTCTCTGGCCCTGCTAATCTGTTTAGGGCTATATAGTGCACCTGCCGTTACAGTTCATTAGCTCTTTCAGTCTTACCCTTGCTTTATTGTGCTAATGCAAACAGCCCTGGCAACTGACAAACTGTGTGCCTTCTAGAAGGACTTAAAGCAAGATGACCCCCATGGAGTGAGGAAATTATGTCCATTATTTACAATTTTTAGGGCACTTGACTGAATAGGGTATTTTCCCCTTGAGGATATAAATTTTCCTATTATTAGATCACCCACAGAGCAAACATAACTTCGTGTTCTGTCTGCAACGTGGTACCCAACCAAACACAAAATGCCAGAAAGGTAGCACACGACAATATAATTCATTCCCTAAATCCATTGCGCCTCTGCCCTTCATAAACATATCATGCCTTCTTTGAACTTTCATTATTTTCAACACAGACCATCTCTTGGGGGTGACTCATTCCAAAAGTTTATGACTCACTGTGTACACTAACATCTTTTCTGCTTTTCCTAAATTTCTCCTCTCTGCTCATTCTTGTACTTTGGAATTTGGTGAACACTAACATATTGATGCCCTCTGTGGCTCTGTGGCTTTGATCATCTCCCCATGCAGTTTTCATCTTTGTGGGCTGAAAGTCTTAATCTTCTTAGTCTGACCTCATGTTTTAGCCCACATATTCCCTCAATTCTTTCATATGCCCTTCGCTGGCCTTTCTAAGAATCATATTTCTTTGTTAAGAGCTACTAACCACGCACACTATTGCAAGGGCAGGTGCTGTAGCCTTATCTTTCACTCTCTCTAGTGGGCTATTCAAGCAAGCATGCT
The DNA here is from genome assembly GCF_000276665.1 of Chinchilla lanigera. Lineage (NCBI taxonomy): Eukaryota > Metazoa > Chordata > Mammalia > Rodentia > Chinchillidae > Chinchilla > Chinchilla lanigera. The sequence continues at coordinate 33,190,631 of NW_004955405.1, read as the reverse complement.
TATATGCATTCAAAGAGTAGGGGCAAACTGGAAGGGAGAAATATTTCAAAGACAATATCAGTGTACAGTTTGGAAATATTTTTTTGCCCAAATGATGCAAGGGGAAATTACTCCCTGGACTCCTTTAATATCTATTGAAACTTGAATGGTATGATTTCCAAAGTGTGTGGGAGCTACAGAGGTAGGAAGCGTAGAAAAACAAAGAAGTCTATTTTTCCACGAATGTTCAGAGAGGAGGGAGAAACAAAAATCAGGGGGAACCATCCTAACTTTTGTACATGGGGAAAAAATGAAAATAGGATGGCAGCCTCATTTTGATATTTTGGTTCTTAGAAGCTGTTGTTTCTGTAGGAACGGGGAAAAAATAAACAAGTGGAACAGAAGGTGTTATACACAGGAGGAATACAAACACAGACTCGTGGTATGTTAGTGCCAAAGTTTCCTCTCAGTAGGGATTTCCAAACACCAGACTCAGAACTAGAGATGGGCTGCCATTCTTGGATCCATGTAGGAAGCTTGTTATAAAAGTCTCCAGAGGCTCTATTCCTGGAGACGCTGATTTAGTAAGTCAAGGCTAAAGTCTGGGCTAATGTCTAGGAAGTCTGGGTCTTTGGTACTTTTGTTGTTGCTTTTTTCCCTTCAGGATCACTGAATGAATAAGCAGGTTTATGAAGCACTAATCTGGATCAATTGTTTTCCAAACCTGCAAGTATTTGGGTTTTCGTTACTGTTTTAGCAGCAGATCCGTCCTTGGAAATGAAATCAATACAAAGAATCTAATCATAGAAAATCCATAAGAGTTGTGCCCTGTTTGAACTGGGGTGCCAAGGTGAAGATTTTCTTTTCAATAGCATCCTTCCTTCCTTTTCTATGTGCTCCAACAGAATCACCAGGAAATTGTAAAGGCGACACTGGCACAGGTTGTAGGTGACTGCTCCTGTCTCATTCCTGCATTTTACTGCTGTGGGGACTGAAGCTCAGAGAGATATTGTCTACCAACCTCCCATGGTAGATTAAAGGATGAGCCAAGGCTGAATCCCAAGCAAAATCACAGGCTGTGCACAGCCTAGGACACGGGACAACACAAGACCATGGGTGGCTCCCTGGTGAACACTGGAGAAGGTGCCCCTTCTTGGTGGCCCACGGCTGTTCTTCCCAGAACTTTAGACCCGGTCTCTCCACCATGATTGCCTTTCACTAAGTCCAGGCCCCTGCACACACTCACCTTCTTACAAAGCCTGGCTCATTACTGACTTCAGGAGGAGTCCTATAGTCTCCCTACACGTAGGCCCTGCCAAACCAAGAAGAAAACAAAGCCCACACACTTAATCCCTTGTGGATCATCCTTCTGTTAGTTATCTGCTTCTTTTTGCTCAATGTACCATCATTTCTAACTTTCAACAGAATGATTGTACATCCAGTGAATATATACAATATGCATGTAAGTTATGAAGCATTATAAAAATAAATTCCCCTGAACCTTCCATCCAACATGAAATTTCCAAAATAAATGCCCTTCCCTACAGCCTTTCTCCGACCACCAGCCTTAACTTTGACTCTTTGTTCTCTGTCTCTCTCTTGTATTTATGTGTACATTTACCACTTAGAACTTATATACCTAAAGAGTCTGAAGTGGGTTTGCTTGACTTTGAACTTTAATGGGCTTTTTTTTTTTTTTTTTGGTATTGGGAATTGAACACAGAACCTTCCACCTGCCAGGCAGGTGCTTGTGCTGCTGAGCTATATCCCCAGCCTGACTTTGAACTATAAAAGTGGCATCACAGGGGCTGGGGATTTAGCTCAGCGGCAAAAGTGCCTGCCTGGCAAGCACAAGGTCGTGAGTTCGGTTCCCGGTACCGGAGAAAAACCAAAAAAAAAAAAAAAAAGTGGCATCACACCTCAGCTGTTATGCTTCACCTATTACATTCAAGTTCCTAACACTGACCTATGTTGACTGTTATGGTTGATATATTGTGTCAACTTGGGGAGTCTAGAGGTTTGGCTAAGTGACTCAGCAGGAAGCCAGGACACTTACTTTGTATACATCCTGAGCCTGTGGAAGAGCAGGGCATGGAGATTATGTGAGAGCTACACGCCCCTTAGGTGGGGGTAGCCTGTTTACAAAGTAAGGCAGGGAAAGAAGCTGCTTGCCGCCATTCCTCCCTTTTTGCTCTGGCTGCATTGCTGTTCGGCTGCCATTTCCCCTTGGTGTTGTTGCTTTGCTGTCTTCTGCCTCGGAGCCAACCAAGTATGGACTGAAACCTCCACAAACTGTGAGCCAAATAAACCTTTCCTTCCTTCATTTTGGGCGTTGGGTATTTTGTCTCAGCAACGAGAGAAAAGTAACCAAGACATTGACACAAGTGGTTGAAATCCACTGTGTTCACTGCTGTCAGGTGTCCCCCATAATGGAATTTGATGTGTGAGGCATTGTTCCCGGTACTCAGATGTAACAGTGAGCAAAAGATACCAAGTCTTTCTCCTCATAGTGTGTAAACCTCAGTGAGAAGCATGCATTGCACAATATTTTACCCTGTCTCCTGTTAAGGCACATTTAGGCTTTGGGAATTTTTACCCCTGAATTCTTACCATGACACATAGCACTGCCAGGAATAATTTGTAATGTTTTATGCACCAGTGTTGGAGTTTTTCTAGTGCAGCAGATTTCAACACTGAGGGAAGACTAGAACAGCTGGGGACGCTAATTTACCACAGCTACTAATGATAACAGGTTAAGTGCTTAGAACTCTCAACATGCAACTGAAAACACAGCCATGCACGCACACACATTACCTTGATAGCCCATATAGTTTCTAGCTTCACTGCAGACTAATCCAGTTTTCAGGACTCCAGAAAGCTAATTATTGATCACTGGACTCCCAAGAAAATGCAAGCAGCCTGGTGTAGTAATAAGAAGATGGGCTAGGAAATCAGAAAACTCATTTAAGTTCTCTGACACTACAACAATAAACACATTGTCCTTTCTGGACCACATTTTGCAAGTCTATGAAATGAGAATCTTTTTAACTCTTAGCTTTCGGGTTTGTGGTCTACTCAGAGAACGCCTCACCAGGTATAGTTACAGCTCACTGCTTCCCGCATGCCAAGCTCCAGCATGAAGCCACTTGCGCTTTCATCATATTGAATATCATGTAGCGGTAGACCCTCGGGTGAGTCTTCATTACAGGGCCCACGCTAGGGAAATCTGGGTTTCTCAGCTTCAGTCTGTCCAATTCCAATTTAAAAAAAAAAAAAAAAAACTGTGATAAGCATTACTTTTCTGAACCAGAATCTCCTCTGTAAAATCCACATAGTAATACATGGTAACCACCACACTGCATTTTTGCCACTATTCAGTGCAACTTATCCAGGGCTTAAAAAGTCTTCATACCTCTTCCTACTACTACTACCACTACCTTCCCTTTGTTTTGTTTCATTTTCTTAATTCTCTGTCTCATGAAAGACATCACCATCTGCCCAGCTGTCCCAGCTAAAAGCATGAAGATAATTCCTAATAACGCGCCCTCCCTCAACCTCTGCATCCCTTCACCAAGACCCCTAAGTTCCCCACCTCCTCCCAGATGACTGCTCCTCCACGCCCTGGGGTGATGCCACTGCCACCTTTCATCTAGGATGTGTCCGTGGATTCCCTACTGATCTGCAGTACCCATCCCCCTTTATACAACCTCCACACTCCAGACAGATCTCCGAGGCCAAACATGATTGCTGAACTCTCCCCAAAGTTCATGAGGAGAGCACATGTCCTCCAAAATCTCAACTTCTCAGCACCAAGGTGAGGCCCAACCCACTCTGGTCCAGTTTCTCTCCGTAGTCTTCCCCCAACTCACCATTTTAGCACACTTAAAACTGAAAAAAAAAAAAGAGAGAGAGAAACTTGCCTAGCCTCTAAGAGCCATTGTATTGACAGAATAATAATGACCACTGTATTTATATTACAATAATGTTGATCAGTACTACTATAATAAGGATCTTTATTTTCTTAGTGTGCTAATTTCTCTACATGCATTACCAAGCTATGGCCCTTCAGGATCTCAAAAGACAAATATCTTTCATGTATATCCTACTTGATGGAGGGCCCCAAGAGTTCATAGGATTTACAAGAGAATCTCAACCCTGCTTCCACGTTGACCAGGTTCCGCAAAAAAGCCAATCCTCAACTCCCAAAGCATGCATCCTCCTGAAGTTGTACGCCCAGGACCAAATGCACAGAGTTGTCAAAAGTGTAGCAAAGACTCAGCATCATGAAAAGACAGAAGAGAAGGAGGAGAACACCTGAGTCTTAGCCCTCATCCGGTGTCAGACAGTCCACACCAGGTGAGCACAGTCCAAGACTTTCAACCCCATTAGGAGAAACTCCTCAGAAGGTGAGCAGTCACAGCACCTGGTTAACCATATCTAGTCAAACAAGATGCACTAGACAAGTTGTATCCTCTCTCAAAGGAAACAAACATAGCTGAGAAATTCTCTCCTTCCCAACCAACATATCTGAACCCCTTTTCTTCTTTTGCTCCATGTTCTTCACTGAGCTCTGTCTGGTGGCACTGCCTCTCCTGCTCCATTATCTCCCCAGAGTAAACATCTCTGTCCTGGGCCTCAGGGCTGCACTGAAATCATGAGGGCAGTTTTGGGGGAGCATCCTCCCCCATCGTTCATTTGTTTCCTTTGCAAAATCACCTTCCTCACTGAGGTCTGAGCCTCTAGCCGCCCAGTGACAACCAACACTTCTGACCAGGCTCCCCAGGACAGTCTCTTCTAAGGTCTTGAGTGTGCCAGACAAAGGAGCAGTTCACCTGTAGCAGGAAGGCCTGTCTCCTCTGGAGTTTTGTTTCCCTGTACTGTTTCTTTTTTTTTCTTTTTTTTTTTTTTTTTTGGTTTTTCTCCGGTACCGGGAACCAAACTCACAACCTTGCGCTTGCCAGGCAGGCGCTTTTGCCGCTGAGCTAAATCCCCAGCCCCCCTGTACTGTTTCTTTATCCCATTCACAAAGGCCAAGTGGAATTTATAACAGCTTTAATTTCTTAAATTGGCCTTTTGGTCCTTAATATAAGGATTGTTTGCTGAAGCCGAATGTCTCTTTCCCTTGTGCTGCCCCTTCGATTCCTGCCAAGGCATCTGTTTTTCTAACGTGTTCTTTTAATGAGTCTTGTGGGGTCTCCCGTGGTGTGAGAGACCTACCAAGTCCATGAGTTCTGGGTCTTCCCAGTAAGCTTCTTTGTTCACATAAATCCTGCCTGTCCGTTCTATTTTTGCTTTCTTTAGAAATGGAATAATAACAATCGGGATACACATTCCCATCAGAGCAGCCTCTAACTTAGACTCCAGCTTCCTCTATTAAGACCCAAACTGGCTTCTCATTAATGTTTCCTCTTTTGTGTCCATCCTCACAACTGATTCTATACATTCTTGAGCACATAATCCCACTGCCACCATGTTATGGCTTGAAGGTATGTGTCCCTCCAACATTAATAGGTTCAATTTTAATCCCCAATGTGGAGGTATTAAAGGTTGGGGCCTCCAGGGGATGATCAAGTATTAAGGGCAGAATCTTTATGAATTGGATTAACAACCTTATCAGGGGAACCAAGGAAGCTTCTTTTACCCTTCCACCTTTGCCATGTAAGGGAACATTCATCTCTTCCAGAAGATCCACCAACAAGGTGCCATCTTGGAAGCAGAAGCTGGAATCTCACCAGACACTGAACCTGCAGGTGACTTGATCTTAGATTTCCCAGCTTCCAGAACTGTGAGAGATACATTTCTGTTCTTATACATTAAGCAGCCCCAGATATTTTGTCATAGCAACAAAAATAAACTAAAACCCACATCAACTTGAAATTCACTCAGTAATCCTTGATTATTTTACATGTGTCTCCTTGGTCTCTCCTCAAATCTGTCTACAGTAATCAGGCTATAATCTGCTGTTATAACTGTCAGCATTCTTGGAGAAGAGAGAGATAGATTCTCCATTTTTTTAGAATAGACTCTAACTTCAAAAGAGTAATGTTTAATGTATTTCTGGGTACTGCTTATGTTAAATTGTAATCATTCCAGATCAGTCTAAGATTTTCTTTCTTTTCTGTGTGTTTTGGTCACATTTTTTTATACCTAGCAATGGCTGGAACAACTCTAAACTCTTGTCTTTTCAGTTTCTCAGGCTAAAATATTTAGTATCATCACTGATCCTCTTTTTTCTTTCACACTTGATAATCAATCTGCCAGGGCATCCTGTTGGCCCTATCTTCAACATATAGGACACCTTAACCCTATACATTGGTACAGAGACTGAGCAATGCCCACCCCCACTCCCTGGTTCAAGCCACCTTCACCACTACTCCCCGCCGAAATTCTGCACCGATCTCCACACTCCCTGCTCCCTCTCTCAGCTATCATCTATTCCCAACTTAGCAGGCAGAGAAAGCCATTGAAAATGTGCTTCAGATAACATCTGCTCAGAACCCATCATCAGCTTTCCATTTCACTTGGAATAAAAGTCGAAGTCCTTACAATGACCTCAAAGGGACTTCATCTCTGTCAAGTCATCTTGTACCCCTGGCTTCCTCTGCTTCCATTTCACTGACGTCCTCTACTTATAATGCTCTTCTTCCTAACGCCATGGAGCCCACTTCCTCCCTTAATCCAAGTCTTACTGAAATTTCACGTATCTATAAGGTGCACCTTAACCACGACTTCTCTCTCAGGATCCCTTTCATCTTGATATATTTTATTTTCTAGAGCACTAACTATTTTTAACACATTATGTAGTTTGTTTATAAGTTATTTTTATTGTCTTCTTTTCCAACTTAAATGCAAGATATAGAGGTGGCACTGTTTCATCTTTGCTATTCAGACTTTATTTCTATTACCCAGGATCAGTACCTGATATGTACAAAGTACTCAAACATTTGATGAGTGATCATTCAGTGAACATCTCCCCTGCCAAGTGCTTCTTTCTGTCAACCAACAGGCTTGAATATGTCACTGGGCTCAGGCATATCTGTTTGGTTCACTGGAGAATAGTGAAACTGCTCATTTGAGAGATCTCTCTCTGCTTCTACTTTGTCAGTCCGCCTTGTTTGGGTCTCATTCCTCCAGTCTCCCACACTGCTGGCAACATTGAAATGTGCTTTCCAGACCACCTCAGGTCTGTGTGACTCCTGAGCAAACCAGATTCCTAGGGATAGATCATCCCTGAAATACGCCTCTTGTATTGTCGTTTTGGTCTTTCAATATGAAAAAAAAACAAATCCATTGAATTGTTTTTCTACTGCAACAGAAAAATATGGTGTATTCTCCAGATATTATAGGTTCTTTCATTCTCTTTGGTTTTTAAAGGAAATCTAATACCTCTTCTTCACTTGCCAAATTTAGAGTCTTGGATGTCTAAGTGCAATGGCAGGGGTTACATCATTGACAATCCACAGGAAAACTGAGACCATAGAGTAGACATGACACATAGGAGCCTATAGTAAAAAATAAAATCCAAGAGGTTATGACCTGTATGGCTTCCATCCTTCACCTGAAGGTCACCATCAGATGGGTCATTATCTGGGCTGCCTATCATTTTTACCTGTCACAAACCACTGGAACTTGGCTGTCTGGGTAGTTTGGAGTCATCCCTGAAGGTGTGACTGAGACCCAAGGTAGATCCCTACCAGGCAGAGGAAGAGCTGAGCGAAGCAGGCCTGAGCCCTTCCCGCATCACCAGCAAGTGAGCTTCCTGGCCTTCTGTGGGGAAGAGCAAGTCAAGCCAAAGCAGGGGTCAGCTGTGACACATAGTAATAATGTCCCCCTGCAGGCGGCAACATCAGGAATGTGAGTCAGTGTTTTTACCACACCACATGACGTTAAAGTGATAAGTAGAGTTGGTGTATTTAGATCCACACTCCTGACTGCTGAATATCGCTATATTTCTCTGGATTTTCTCTTTCATTCTTCATAGGTATAATTATTTTTTTTTAGGATTATCATTTTGCAAGAAACCATTCATAAGATCAGGGCAGGAAACTTGTCCATTTGCATCTCTACTTCAATTCCAGATCCTAGCATGGTCCCTGGTACGTGAAGGCCGCTTCATTTATATTTGTGAAGTAAGGAGTTCAGATCAAATGCATTGCATTCCAACAAATAGAAAATCACATTTACATGACAAATCCAGGTGATGGAAGTGGCTGCACACAGTTTGGTTGTTGTTTTATTACTTGGGGGTTTAAATTAGCCCAATACTTGTCGTGGGACCCCCTTCACTTTGTGTCTGGAGATGGCAGTAGGGGCTGTGAAACGGCAGGTGTTACAGTTAATAAAAGAAACCACTGCATCCAATGAGGCATCTGAGTGTTTTCTCCATGATAATTATATTGTTTCAGAATATTCCTAACTAACCATCTAAGGTTCATTCGTTCAAGGAAAAACTATGCTTACAATTATGCCAGATATGCCTCCCGTGGTGCTCCAACCATTTCTCCAAAATAAGAGCACTGTTCTTTATTCCCACGAAACATGTGCTCTCTTGAATCATAAAAATAGATTTCGTCACCATTCAGCACTTAACTAATGGCTTTGGATTTCTGAAGTGTGCTGAGGGATAAAATGTGTACTTTAATATGCAATTTAAATGCATGTTTCAAAAGGAGCTTGTGGGACAAAGTACACACAGCCATGCAATCAGAGGCAGCTTCCAGAGAGCCACTTAGTATGTTGAATAAAACATACTGTAGAAAATGCAAAGGTCAAAATTTGATAAAAACAAAATGAAAATGTCAATTACATATACAGAGTCTTCGCTTAATATCTCAGTCATGTCATCTTCTGGGGATTGTGAAGACAGATGCACTGGTAACTTTTAGAAACTTGAGTTAGAGAATATTCTAGAAGTCATAGACATTAAATATAGAATATATGAGATGTCAAGTATTCTCTGTCTCCTGATAGCGTTTCATGGAGATGCCGGCTGGGAAGAGAGTCCCGCTAGGCCCAGCAGGCCCCTCCAGCTCCCGCTTCATCATCCCTTTGTACCTAAGTTCTCTCCCAGCATGCTTTGCTCTCACATCCTCCATGTCTACACTTCCTGTGCTTCTATGACTTGCTGAAAGGTGCCTTCTCCTCCAGCTGGTCTCCTGAAGTGTACCAACAATTGTCCTCCGTTCTTGAAATCTCAAATCTCATCGTGAAGTCTATAGAAACCCTTTCCCTCACTCTTCCTCAGCACCTCCCCTCTGCCTATTGCGTCTCCATGGGCCTGACCTTTCTTCACAGTGACGTCATCATGGCTTCTGGCCTCAACCTTTTCTCACTTTACTTCCTTGCTGCTGGTGATTCCAATCACTCCCCACATACCTGCATCCAGTAACAACTCCCAGTCTTCTACCCCTGCCCATATTTGACACCTCTGCTTGGACACAGGCCTCTCAGGCTTAACAGGAGCCAAAGTGAACTCATTGCCCTCCCACAAAATGTTCTTTCTCTTCAAACTGCTCCCCACATCCAAAGCTGGGAACTGACCTTTCTGTCTGCAATTTCAGACCATGTCTTTTACCTGTGTCTCAGGTCCATTGTCTCTTCCTTTTCCTTGCTATCTCTTAATCCCGGTCCTATTCTTCCTCCTGGAAGTGTGGCAAAGGCCTCTTAGCTGATTGCTTTTTCTCTCTGGTCTTGACAATGCTATTTCTATGCTTTTGCTGCCAGCAAAGTTATTAAAGTAATCGGATTATGTTACCTCTGCTTAAAAATCCTTCTCTGGCTCCCTAGTAACTATAGAATAAGAACCAAGGTCATTAGAAAGGCACTTAAAGTCCATCTTGATTTGATCTCTACTCACCTTTTCACATTAGTTGTTATATATTCCCATCTCTGCATCTATCTTCCAGCAATTTACAGCTTCTTATAGGTCCCTAAGCACACACAACCAGGAAGAATTTGTCTCACAGTTCACTTGAGAAACATCACATTTCTTTATTTTTCTACTTCAAATTAAAACTTCCTCAGTCTTTCTTTGCCAGGGTTGGTGAGAAATCCAGTCCCTGCTGTTGGCCATCTCCCTTCACTGAGCATCCCTGGGCTCACACAGAGAACAGGCCCGATCCTGGTTCCCCTTGTTCTCTGCTGTTGTGACTATTCCTTCTTATATAACGCCTCATCAAGGCTCTCCGCAGGGCAGGAGATGTAGCAGTAATAATAATAGTAATAGGCATATCCTTCAATAACACTAAGTATGTGCTAGCTACAGATCTAAGTCATCTGCTTATACATTAGCTTACATAGTCCTCATAGCAAACTCATGAGATAGGTGCTTCCAGGGTAGCAGGATATTTGTGCCACTTTGGGAAGTGGGTTATTTGAGGAACAGTTGAGGAACAGGATAGAAGTTTATAAAGTTGTCTCTCCCCTCATCTGTCAAGAAGGATAAAGTTCATTACCAGATGAAGATGGCTTATCAATCTAGAGATGGCCCCAGAAGGAACTACGTAAAAAACTTCACTAAATAGCCTTTGTCTACCATAGCTCTCCATATAGTTGCTTGGCCACAAGGGACCCAGGAGCAACAAGACTTGGGTCTGACCCACCAGCCCCAGTACAGAACCCTTCATCCTAACCAGTGCTCCCTACAGCTCTGACCACCTACAGGACAGGACAGAGAAACTCAGCCTTGCTCCCAAGACTTCTGGCCTTGTTGTCATCCCTTCCCCACCACACATGTCCTGCAGAGGTGTACTGGGGCACAGGGAGGGAAGCTGGGGATTCTTGTGCCTACACTTTGAACCTGCTGCATCACCAAGAAGAGTAGACAGAAATGTACAACTCAATAGTTCCACAAATCTTACTGTTCCCTCTACCTGGGAGGGAAACACTATGAAGCTCTTGTTTCTTTTTCATATTACAGCTCCTTGAAGAAGCTGTCCCAGCTGTTATTCCTGTTCCAGGTCTGCGTCTGAACTGGGAACATATTTCTGGTGTGCTTGCCACTAAACACAGTGTAATTCTAGCATTTTGTATAGGTGTCTTTCCTATGTGACTGAGCCCCTCTGAGTAGGAACTGCCTCTGATACAACTCTGTATGCCTGGTCCCTAGCAAGTTACAAGTTACCTAGAAAATAATAAACACCTCAAACTGTTGGATAATTAAAGGCAACTGACCCAAAGTCTACACTGTAGCCAGCATTATCTTATCATCTCCCTACCTCCACTGGCTGCAAGCTACAGTCATTCTGTTTCTGGATTAAGACAGAGATCTCCCTGCTGTTCATACTGTTTCCGCCATCATCCCCTCGCAGTCTGTTTTCAATCTCATAGCCAAGATAATCCTCTTAAAATATGAAAGAGATGATAGCACTCAAAAACCTCCAAAGGTTCGCTACCCAGTCACGCCCTACATGGCCTACGAAGCTCTACATGATCAGCAACCCTCCCCCATGCTGATCTGATTTCACTTTCTATGTTCTACTCATCGTGGACCAGTGCTGCCTTTTGTTCTTCCTTAAACACTCCAGGGCCTTTCAACTTCCCAATCCTTTGGCCTGGAATGTTCTCCCCCACACACAGTCGCTACTCAACCACTTCCTTCATTGTTCAGATGCCATCTTCTCACTGAGGTCTTCCCTCATCACCCTATTTAAAATTCCTTGCTTTGTTCTTCTTGATAGCATTTTCATATTGTGTAATACAATATAATGTATATATGATATACAGCATAATCTACTCGTTTATCCTATTTATTGCTTGTCTTTTCCATATAGATGCAAGCTCCATGAGGACCCAGCGCATAGTAAGTACTCAGTAAATCTGTATCAAAGACTGATTCTCAAACCAAAGGATCCCATGTCTACTTGCATCTCTGCCTCTAGTTGAACAACCCTCATCTTCTTTCAGCTCTGGTATAGGCGGTGGGCTAGAAGATTGCTCAGCAGGAGATTTACAGTGGAATAAGAAAATAAGATATGATTTTTCTCCTGCTTTTTGTCTTTGGTGCTCTCTAAAGAGAAAGTGGCCAGCAGGATCACAATCTCAACACGTGTTGATTTTTGGACCTAAAAGTTAGCCTTTGAAAGGAAGGCTCCTGTCCTTTGCTCTTACACACACACACATACACCCTTATAAACACACACACACACACACACACAAACATACACACACGCATAAGAAGATAATCATCACAACTACTTTTCACCAGAATTTCTATCCCAAGACTTTGGAAACTCGAGTTTCTATAAAGATCTATTCAACCTCAAGTGCATGCCAGGAATTGTACCACTTCCGGAAGTCTGCTGACTGGGGTCCCCCTCTCCATTCCCAGGCTTCCTAGAAACAAGGTTCCTAGGCTGGGCTTCTTTGCCCTACTTAATGCCAAGTGCCTCTGAGCAGTTACCTTTGTTCTGTTTTCTACACTTACAAAGCTCCGACCCCAAGGCTTCTGCTGATTCTTCTGAGCTTCACGCTAGGCATTGACATAGTCCCTTCGCTTACGCAAATTTCCTGCTGGGGGCCACTGTCTCTGTCCTTTCTACATTCCAGGGACTCAGATAGACCCTGGGTAAGATATAAGAATGAATAAGACATTATTCTTGCCCTCCAGGTGCTTATAGGCTAATGATATCTGTGGAACTAATTAACTTCCAAGGGAAAAGAGGTATCTCCACCTGTCCCATTTTTGCTCACATTCAGGTTAGACAAAGCCACACCAGTTGCTTGTTGGTTTTGCAAATGAATACCAAGGAGAAAAACTCTGCCAAATCAATACACTTTAATTGGAAGTGTTTATGAAACCCAAGAGAATTTCATAAATGTATTAATTGCTTCCCAAGGAAATACAAAATTGACAATTACGAAAGCCATGAAAATTAACACAATGACATCTCTAAAAGACTGCTTTGTAAACTGTTGCTAAATACATGAAAATAAACCAATTGACCTTTTAAAATGTTTTTAAGAAAAAAAAAACTCTGAACATCAGTAGCTAAGACTTGTTTGCCTTGAGACTAACAAATTTAATGCACTACTGCAATCTGCTTAAGAGAGATTTCATCAACTGTATCATTAGTTTCAGAAAAATTTCAACAAAGAAACTAGCTGAAAAGTTAGGTGTGAATTATCCTCCCCTTCCTTCTACACTCACAATATATTAATACAGGTTAAAGTAAAATCTTGGTTCTGAATTTAGAATTAGAACTTACTTCAAAAAGTAGTTTGAAGTAAAAATAGCAATTTTCTATATTCTAAGATTCCTTTTTCATTTAAAGTTTACACTGATGATAAAGTTTCAGATAACAAACTAAAAAGCTGTTCTTCCATAAAATACCACATAGGCACAGCTTAAAAACCTGAAATTTCCCCCTGGAAAAAGCCTTTCATCTTATGTGAAAGCTCCTTCTTCAGTAAATATTTGTCACTGGCTTCTGTGCATGCTGGGTACTGGGAAATGCAGACAGAAGTACCCAGCCCCCAGCCTCAGGAAGTACACAGGTCTAAGAGAATGGAGGTACTTTCTTTATCAATCTCAGGTACACTGGGAAGTGGAAACCCAGGGGAAGAGACACTTACATCTGTCCGCCAAGGACAAAGCAATATGGCAGACCAAAGAATGAATGAAATATTGCCTGGCAGTGAAAATGGGCACATACATTCCAACAGAAGGACCATCCAAGGATAGAGACACCAGGACTTGAACAATATGTCAGGGTGGAGAAGACAAAGTAGCTGGAATCAACCAGACATTTCAGTATAAGGCCAAATAAGAACAGTGATTAATTACTGAGCTCTTATTACAGACCAGGCACAACAATGGGTATTTTAAGTGGGTTATTTTATTTGATTCCTTCGACTTTTAAAGTACTTTTATTACCCTAATTTCACAGATGAGAAGAGTGAAGTTCAAAAAGGTCACATTACTACCTTGAGATAAGACAGCTACTCAATGGCTTTGAAACTAACAATCTTTCTTTAGAGTCCACAAACATAACCACCTTTTAGCTTCAAGTAGCATGTCAGAAGGACATAGGCGTGTACGTGCTGTTTTTCCTCAGGTATGGTAAGTGGCCAGTGCCAACCTCTCACTGATATGTTTCTCCCTTCATAACTGTGTTTAAGGTCACAAGTTACATGTTTCAAACATCACCCAACTAGCTTCCTGGTGAAGCTAAAGTCTTTCTCTTTGGGATGCTCTTCCAGTTACCATGGCATTTGTACCTGAACCCATGAAAATTCTAAGTAGTATATTCTGGGAATACAACTTCGCCACTAATGGGGGAAAATGGCTCCTAGGCTGGAGCCATTATCTAAGCAATCACTTTGAATGTCCTTTTAATTCTTTAGATTCTTGACAAGAAATGGATACTTAGAATTCTGTCAGGACAATTTCCAAGGGATAGGGGCTGGGGATTTAGCTAAGTGGCACAGCTCCTGCCTGGCAAGTGCAAGGTCATGAGTTCAATTCCTGGTACCAGAAGGAAAAAAAAAAATTTCAAGGGATAGAACTTTCCAGTTCTGCCTACATTCTGCCCAGACTATCATTCTTGAAAACTCTCCAGATCTATCTAGAATCAAGAACACCTCTCACTAAGACTGATCAAAATAACAAATTGAGGAGGACAGAATATTGATTTTATTTTCCTTTAAATCAGACTTTTAAATCAGTGTAGCAAGAAAATACGTTTTGGGACTTGAATTCTTCTGGATTTTATGGTCTGAAGATTTTAATTTCTCCCTAGACAATGTATAAGGGATTTATATTCAGTTTGCACTTCTTGTAATGTTGAGATTTGGGTTTAGAAATGCTGTCCTTTAATTTACAGAAGGACATGGGCAACATGCCAATGTCACATACAACAGAAAATAGACCAAGGGCAAACATTCTAGGCAAGTGAGTGACCAGGAAACTAATTTAGGTAAGAGATTCATCTGATCCACTTTAGATCCTTCTCAGCAAACCACTGCCCACAGTCGCTCCAGAACAATCTCTAAAAAACAAGGTAAGCTAGGAGGCAGGAGCACGCTGATGCAATAGCTGCTCCTCTGCCTTAGTTACTTTGTTCACTGCTGAAACAAAATTACCCAACATCCCACAAGTTAATGGAGGAAAAGTTTATTTGGCTCACAGTTGGTAGAGGTTTCAGTCCATGATCAGCTAGCTGGTTCCAGGACAGAGTGGCTTGGTATAGGGGCATCACAGAGGAGAAAGTCCATGGCAAGTGACCAGGAAAGAACACATTAGCCCTTTTTCCATCCCGTATATGTAATGTGGCTATCCGCCCTAGGGTGGGAGTAGGACTCACACCCTTAATGGCAAGCCAATCAGTGGACTGATTTAGCAGTCACACACCCTTGATCCCAGCACCACATACTCTAGATCCAGCCACCTCTGAAAAGCCCCCCTATGACTGCATGAGAAATTGGGGGCCGTCTACACACATACCATAACATTCCCTCTCCCCAACTCAGAAGAGTTCCACTCCAGCTAACCAATGGTTATCACTAATACTGGGATAAAATGGTGATAGCTAATAAACCAGGAATGTGACTTCTTCAGTCCTGATGCTTTCTTTTAAATGAAGGGCCATCAGTCTGAATACCATACTTGGCCTTGTGCTACCTCCTTACCGTTATGGTCTAAATCCTACCCTAAAGCAAGTATCAGAATCTTCTGGATATGGGGCCAAACACTGATGTGTTTTAAAAGTCCTCTGGGTGATTTTAATGTGTAGGCAGAGCCAAGAACCAGTGAACTAATTGACCTCTAAACGTACCTTCCAACTCTTCCTTAAAAAAAAAAATACTGTGATCCTACCAACAGCTAGAGGAAATGACTTTGAGGCCCTTGGGACATCCTTTCTAGCAGCTCTGAGACTTAAATGCCTAGCGTGCAATCAGCCCTCTAATGGGGAAAAAAAAAAAATACATGCGCTTCATGTGTTGGTCCCAAAGCTTGCCTCTTAGGGCTCCCCTACAGGGTCACTGTCACACAATCAATGGTAGAACTGTTCTTTACTGTAACTTGAGAGGGAAATAATCAGGAACAATCCAACTACACCACAGCCTAATCACAATGACTGATATTTCTAGGGCTGTGTTCATCAAGCCTTTGTGTAGACAGACCCTTAAGGTCAGACTGATTCTAGAATGATTCTGCCTCCACAGTTGGAATCTTTTATAAACTAAAATTCGCCACTCAGCCTTCCCTCTTACCTAACTGCAAAATCCCTCCTAATGGTAGCATCTGTTGTCTGCAGCAAACAGAGTTGATTACAGATGCTCTGAAAGGAATTTAAGTCCTTTCTCACGCTCCTGGGGAGGGAACAGTGTGATGGGAACGCCGTTATTCTTCTGATTTAAAAAAAAAAAAATCTTTGGCTAAACAGCAAATGCAATAATAAGGTAAAAGATCTATTCTTGAATAAAATATTAATATTTGTTGGATTTTTATCTCTTTCTTCAGTGTTAAATATGGCCAATAACCATACATGTACTCTTTCTTATAACTACAGAGCAGGTGTGCAGGTAACCGGTTACCAAGCAACGTACTGGCTGGGGATTAGAAAGCACACTTGCATGGGCATAACTCTGAATAATGCAAACCTTGTTAAGTGATACATTTTTCATTATCCTAGTATCACATCAAGTTCTATGCCACATTTTTTTTCCTCCTTTAATCTAGGGAACATATTCCTATTAAGAATTTTGAAGAAATCTTACCATCAGATATTTCTTTTTTATTAAAAACAATGCAAAGAACAAATTCATTATATCTTATCCATCAGACTTGTTATCTACCTAAACATCTGTTCATTTGTTGTTGTCGTGCTTAGAAAGAATAATTATCCAACAGACCTTATAAAAAATGAATTCCAACGTGTAGATGAACTTTTCTAATGACTTGCATTTATAGCTCCTCAAGGAAAAAGTTACCTATTCTCATAATCCTGTTTATTCTTTCAAAATGAAAAGGCCTTTGGCAGTTATTTTAGATCTTAGAGGGATTTTTTTAAACTAGCTCTCAAAAGCCTTCTGATCCTTAATAAATATGATCAAAATATATTTAAAATGCTTGGAGCTTCTCAGTCCATGAGTATAGAAAATAACTCTGCTCTCTACCATTATTTTTCAAATTTAAATGTTATCCTGCATTAAGAACCTCAGATAGCAAGTAAAAAAGCCTTTTTTTTATAAGAAAGTCCTGATTCTTACGATGGCATTAGTTTTCATTTTTTAAAAATTATACTTGTTGGTGGATTTTTGATTTTTGGTATGTACTTGATGTCCCTTTTTATGTGTTGATTAAGAAAGACTAATAAACCATGGTACCACAAAAAAAAATTATACTTAAATATAGGGGGATTGGCAGCAAAGGAAAGAGAGGGAGGGATAAGGAAAGGAAAGAAAAAGAGGAGAAAGAAGGGAAGGGAGAAAAAGGAAAAGGGAAGAATTCAAAAGGGGACCCTGAGTTCCCCTTTCTTTAGAAGCAACAAACAAGTAGGATATCTGTTTATGTTGCATTTCTATGTTACTCCTTCTACAGAATGGGTCCATATTTGAAAGCCTACCTTGCCATTATTCAAGTGATTTTCTAATCTAGAAAAGTGTTTTCATTTGGAAATTCTATATGAAACGGTTTTGGTGCAAAGGAGCAAAGTAAATATTCTCATCCTGAATTGAAAGCTTACACATCCATGACATTGATTTTACCACAAAAATGGGCAAGTGTGTTTTTTCCTAAGCCTGAGAAGCCAGTGGGGCTTAGCCTTAATTATGAGTACAGAGAAAAAAATGACGTTTTCCCCCAGTGTTCGGTGCCGAGGTGTCCGTTATGAATATGGAAAATGAGCATATTTCACAGGCCCTCCAGAGCTCACCCAAGGCTGAGGACAAACGCTCAACTCAGAGAATGGAGCAGTGGGGACTTTCTTCCGACCTGGTGGCTTATTGAAGCTCAAACTGGCAATTTTATAAAATCTCTAACAGCTTTGTGTAACTGTGTCTATTATTTATGATTCAGTATCTTCAAATTCATCTTCACTCAAACAGAACACTAAAGAAATGGTGAAGTTGGCAACTTCAAACTTCTCGGGGACAGAACTATGAAAGCTATTCGTACTTCTCCTAACTCTGCGCCTTTTCTTAGGAAGAAAATACAGTGCTCTCCACTCTGGGGCGGAAGGGATGTCCACACAGAACATCTTGAAGTGAAATGGATATTTCCTTTACTGCAATACAAAATGTGTATGTTTGATATTATACTTACATCTAAAATAAGTGTGTGGACTCGGTACCTCTCCCAAAAAGCAAAAGGAAATAGCTGCATTAATTTTTCAAAATGCTTCCCTAAAACAGCTCTGTTTTCTCTTCAACTGTTTTTGCCCACCCTACCCCTGTACCACCACCACCATCACACACAAAACTACCCTGATCTTTCCTCATTCAATTGCTGCTGTGCTGTCTTCATGTGAAAAGGTATTCTGACTGGTAAGTCATCAAGTTGTTTTAAGGAAAATAAAAGTAATTATAAGTTACCGCAAATGTTTGGCTTTAATTTTGTCCTAAGACTTTTCTGTTAAAACTAGAAGAGTTGTTCCCATCAACCTGCCCTTACTGTCTCAAACACTGGATCTAAGTACAGTCTTGTAACTTTCAGCTAATTTATATCAAAAAGGTTATTTCCTCAACAGTATTTCAGCCAAAATTACTCGTAAGTCATAGTCGTTTGAAAAAACTGGAACTTCCCAGCGAAGGAATGTGGTGTTGACCAAGAACACAGGTAGATTTATATACATGTTTCTGCACCATCTCCCCTCCAAAAGCATACACTCATAACATCATTCAATAATCATACAATAAAGATATAACACAAGGTCGAGGACATAGCTCAGTGGTACAGTGCCTACTTGGCAAGCACAAGGTTTTGAGTTTGATTTCTGGTGCCAAGAAAAAGAGATAGAACATAGTCTAGGTAGGATTTTAAAATTAAAATTTCTAAAAGCCTGAATTGTCCATTTACTATGATTTCATTTGTTATATTCTTTACTCCAATAAGGGCTTTCTTTTCTAAAATTCCTTGCTTACAGCTATTTCTTAGAATCAGGTAATAAATGAAAAGAGGAAAAGGTGACCTGTGAATCTGTTTACTGCTGTAAACTTTCCTATAGTCTTGGCTAAACATTTGAGTTAATTCTTTAGACTTATAGATTAGCAAATACTTCCTCCCATTTTTGCTATTAAAATGGATTATAACCACTTTTTCTGTTTACAGTGAAAAGACATCAGAATTTTAGAGTTGCAAGATGCAAAAACCAGTTATAAATTCATACTTTCTGTCAGTTTCAAAATAAACAATACAAAGTTTGTGGGACTCAGAATGAATGGCCCTTGCCCCTGTCGGTTTATTTCATCTTATCTATCTCTACCTTTGCTCTAACTTTATCCCTGGAACTGCCCAATAGCCATGCCACATTAATTTGTTTTGTTCCACAGAGAAAATGCTCATTTTGTGTCCTAGTCTGAATTTATTCAATGATACAGAACCTTCTACTCTAAACTTCATAATCAACTCTTTTCACTCCAAAATTTCAATGCAATCTAAACACCACCCTCTATGTGGATACACTGGTAATTTTTTTCAGCTTATTGCATATTCTTATGCTGCTCCAAATAGCGTGGGGCAGAAATTTTCAGAAATAGTCCAGGGCAGAAATTATTCTGAAAAGTCAATTAGAATGGCTACCATACCACATCTAAATGTCAGCACCATGATTCATTACCTTGCATCAATTCTCCTATGCACTTGAACGTGGTAATTAACAAAGTCTTCTTAGCAAAATTTGCTGGACAGCTTGAAAGGCAGAGATCTGGGGGGTAAGAGGGACACATGCATATGATTAGACCAAGCTAGGCATCAAGGGGAGATACCCGAGTCAGCCCACAGGACTGAAGGATCTCTGATGTAGACAGAAAAGGCCCTCACCAGCCTCAACCTGAACAGGCCACCAGGTCCTAGAGCTATTATCCACCTTTTCTACTCACGAAGGAGGGTTGATCCCCTCAGAAGCGATAAGGGTACTAAACTGAATTCTTGCACTGTCAGTGTTTACTGTGCAGTAACAAATTCTTTAGGCTGTTAGAAAACGTCCTTTCTATTATAAACTATAAGGTGCTTCATGTGTGGATACTTGCATATTTGCATCGAAAGGAACAGAGATTTATCAAGCACTTCCTTGTAGCTAGTGTTTTTTGTGCACTTTCCTATTTAATCTCCTCTACATCTTGAGCAGTTGTACTCTTACCGTTGATTTTACACAAGACACTCAAAACTCAGAAAGGCCAAAGTAGCACCCTTATGTAAGGAAATATACTTGTGAAAAATTGATCTGGGATTCAAGTTTGGGTCAGATTTCAAAGCCCTTGTTCTTTCTACAGTGGCTGGTGAGATATAGATTTCCTCACATACTGAGGAAATTGAATTTGGCATTGAATAACATCATCTAAATCTTACCTCTGAAAATAGTTTTGGCAACTCCTCAAGTAACTGATTTGTATTTTGTTGCCTAACATTTATTTCTGTTTGATAACATTTCCAATATTTAAGCACACAGAAAATTTTGTTGATATGTGACATTTAAATTAGTTTTTGCATATCTTTCTTTCTGAAAATTTTAGGTCATTGAGTTATAAAGAAGAGTTTTCTCTATATGAAAAAAAAAAAAAAGACTATTATATAATCCACAGACAAAGGACCAAGGAAGAAAGTCCTGAAACTATATACTTTTTCAAAGCAGGGTCCAACAGACTCCTGAATTAACATCAGCTTGAGAGTGCACTAAAATGTAAAATTTTTGACCCTATCCCAGAGAAACAGCTCTCAGATCTGGGAACATGTTCTCTACATTTTAAACATTTTAAAAGTTCAGGAGTCACCACTACTGACAAAGAGTATAAAAGAAGTTGCATTGTGAAGACCAAACCTCTGAAAGTTTTCATAACCCCAGAGTTCCAAAGAGATACTGAGGTTTTGAATTTGAAATGAACACACTGTGAAATTAACTATAATTTCTCTGTGCAAATATGCTAATTATTTTATGGGAAAGTTGCTTTAAGCAAGTCATTTTAAGTATAGAGCACACAGAATCAGATTACGCCACTCAAACATTTATAACAAACCAACCAACTAATACACATGCAAAACCTACAAGGGCTCTTGGGTCTATGATACTTCACTACGGTCTCCTCTTTTCCTCTTCTCCCTTCTATGACCATATCCTCTAAAATATAATTATGTCTGTCCTGCCCCATCTCTTCAAGTGTCATATTTGCTCAAAAGCAAACATGTCGGTCATGTTTGTGATGTGTAAAAGCCATGATGTCATGTAGGTGATGTGTAAAAGCCATTTTTTAAAATTAGGCCCCTATCAACTGTGCATAAACTTCACCCTCCACCATGTCTCACATCTCACTTCACCTTCAAACAGTGCTAAACTGTAGTTTGGGAAGCACCTACTTCTGATTCACATTGTGTCCCTCCCTTTCAGCAAAATTACATTCAACTCATCACCTTCTTTACCTGGTTGGTATCAACTTAACTCCTTAAGCATTTCCTTAGAACCCTTCCCTGGTGCTCTGCAGTCCCACCGTGGGTACAGGAAAGTGTTCTTCTGTCTGACTCTGTATCAGCATCATCTAAGTGATTTTAATATATTTAAATACAGCCCTTCTGGTTCTCTTATGGCTGTTTGCATGATCTATCATTTTCCATATTCCTACTTTTAACCTCATTTGTCTTAGAATCTAAAGTACATATGTTTCCTGAAGACAGCAGATAGTTGACTCTTGCTATTTTATCCATTCTTTTTACTCCACTTACATTTAATGGAATTATTGGTAGGGATGAATTTGTTTGTTCTTCCATTTTATTTGCTGGGTATATTTGCTTTTAGATTTCACACTTTAAATTTTACTATAATTGTTAATACACTTGAATTTTCAATATCTTTCATTCTCATTTGTTCCTATTTTTCATTTACTGTTGCCTTCCTGTGTTAAATATTTTTAGTATACTGTACCATTACAATTCCATGTTAGATTTTTAGGCATATTTTTGAGAATTTGTTGTTGTTACTGTTGTTGTTAATGTTGTTGTTTGTGCTTATTCTAGAGTTTATAATATACATTCCTAATTTAGTACAATAGACTTCAGGTTAATATTGACAATTTCAGTAAGTAAGTATCAGCTTAGTTTCATATACTCCCTCCTACTTTGTGCTATTATTATCATAAGATATCCATCTACACTGGATTTCAGTTTATAGCTTAGATGTTAACAATGCGAAATCTTCATATCTCAGGGTCTCAGAGAAAGTAGATAAAATATAAAAGTTAGATAACGTCTACCAATCCTTTTATGCAGCCATTTATTGGCTGAACCTTATAGGTAAACTGGAGTGGGAGTAGGCAAGTAGTGATAGTAAGACAAAGGTACGGAAAGAATGCCAGGACAAAGTGGGATGCATCCTGTACCCAAACCCACTGTAGTGAATGAGATAAATGCACATTTAAAAGTAACATAAGCCAATGCAGTAAGTGCAAAAATATAACCATGAACTGAGACCTTCAAAGGAAAAAGAGATAGCTTTGGAGGATGAAGAGGAGTGTTGAGAAGAGCGTGTCATGGAGCTTAGTGACAGAATACAAAATCATGAAATGAAAGTATTGGAATCAGGAAGAGGTCTTTGTATTAATGTAAAACTAACCACCATTAATAGGATGCCTTGGGGGAATAGTACAAAGAAGCATAAATCACCTGCATGTGCAAAGCCAATCAGATGAGGGAAGAGGGGAGGGAGAGGCTGAGATGGTCTCCTCCTCCACATGCTTATTAACCATTTGAGGATCTGAGACAAGGAAGGCCTCACCTCCATTGGAATCATGGCAGCCAAGATTGCTCTGGAGATTGAATCCACCAGCAGAATAGGGAAAGAGGAGCCTGGATCATGTAGATGGCTAACCATTCCTGCCCCCGTTTTACATTATAAGTAGACCTTAGGTGATCAAGGATTGGGAGAAATAAGAAAGGGATATCTGCTATTTGTTATTTTTAGTCTTCATTTGACTTTGACTTTTCTTTGTAGAAATAAGCTCCAGTCTTCCCAGTGTACACACTTTGGTGGACCTGTTGTGGAAACCAGCCTTGACCAGTCAGTGTATTCTATTTCTAACCACTTTGCTTGGTTCCGATGTGAGCAAAGACCAAAGGAATTCACATCTAAGAATTTCTCAGAATTTTCAAGAAGGTATCTGATAAGTACTCTTGTCTTGATCAGTGCTACTAAGTGCTACTGTGGGATATGTGTGCAACTCCTGGTGACTATACACTACCTTTCATGTCTACGCAGGAATAACGGCCGCACAAAGGCAATTTTTTTTAAAGAGAAATGAAATAAAATGATTTCAACAAACCAGCCATGCTGGAGACCATGGACAAAAATTCCCTTTTATCTTAAGTAAATTTGAGTTGGATTTCCTTGAACTTACAAGTGAGAGCCTTTATTAATATTTAATTTAAAGTTAATTTCCTTAGTTAAAGTAGACACATTTCATATACTGGATGTTATATAGCTACTAAGTGCTATACTGGACAAGAAGCTAGAGGGCATTTCCAGGACCAATGATTCTACTGGGAAGCTCTTTACTAGAGTATGTGTTTCTTTCTTTCTTCATTTCTTCCTTTGTTTAAAAATGTTGCTGACAAAACAATAAGCCCAGATTACGATTCATATGAGTTATAGAATTATATTTGGGCTAGAGGTTCCACTTAGAAAGCTAGTAGCTAAAAAATGCAAAATACTCTCTTCCACAATCTAATACTTTCACCTGAAAAAGCCTTATATATAAGTTTCCAAGGAACTTACAGTAATTGTCAATATAGCAAAAGAAACTTAGTTTATATCATATGAGAAAATATAACAACATTTAAAGAGACTTTTGAAATGCATTGCATTCTAATAATTACAGCATGTTTCTGTGACTTCAAAATGTTTTTTTCAGTGATAACGTTTCCTTTCTTCCTGGCCCTGTTCTTGGAAAGGATGACCTGTACTTTGGTCTGTGTCTGTTGCCTTCAAATTCAGCTATGAGGGTAACTCAATCCTCAAAACTTTTCCCTGTAGGAATTTCTGGGTCTCATTTTACTTTCACGAAGCAAGAGGTTATTTACATAAATGAAGCAGTGCATAAAACAAAAGACCCCCTATCACCATGAGTGACATACCAAGAAAAAGAAAACAAAATGAATACATGTTAAGTGTTTCCCATCAATAAGATTGTCTCATTCTTCAACAGTGCTCTCTTGCCAATCCTTTTTAATCTGTTTAGGTTTCTGGATCTTGCTTACACCTCTGACCTCCTCTTTGTCCAGCTCAACAGGTCTGTATCCATTTTTTCAGAGCCTGCGTGACACCCTTTCACATAAAACCATTAAACCTTTATTTCAAATGTACATTTGGAAGAGCAAAAGCAGGGGGAGCAGTGGAGATGAAAACAATAAAAATATATGATATGCTTAGACAAATATGCCAAAACAAATCTCATTCTGTACCACTAATGTATATTGAATATGTACATTTACATTTATACCTAAATTTTGAAAAGAGTAGTATTATGCTTATTCTGCCTCTACCTCTAGAAGAAAAGATGAGCAAGTTTTGCACAGTGCCAGGTCTGCTGCAGAATATTTTTGCACAATAACTCATGGTTTTATTCAGCTCCAAATTTTAACAAGGTCAAATTCTCCAATAATTGGCTGTAGGGTTATGTAGGACATAACACGTTTAGCTTTGTTCCCTGCACGCCTGCCCCATAACCTGGGTAATCAAGGCAGATAATTGTACGTGTTATCATGCCCCAGGTAAACAGACTTACAGCTGGAAGGTTCCAAGGATTCCTTTTATGTTTCCTTCTACCTCCACCCCAATACAAGTTTTCAGAGATTGGAAATCAAAGTGGTCTCATTTTGTTTGATTATCGCATAGTTGGTTTAATTATTTTCTTAATCACAAAGTGTGACAGAGGGTGATTTCTGGTGTGGGAGAAGGACCAGGTGTCACTGAGAGAATATTATCATGGACCCACTGTTCTTACTTTCTTCCCTTCCATAAACAACTCCTTGGCCCAAAAGGATCTTCTGACCTACAGGAGAATAACTCCAGTGCGCCTTTATGTGCCAGTGACTGAGGCTCATCTCCTGAGCACAAACACAGCAGGCTGCTCCAGACGAAGGAAGATGTTCTTGCCCTGATGCAAATGCAGTACAGTGCAGTTTTCACAAAAACCGACACTAAGAAAAGAATCCTCCAACAAAATAAAGTCATATGATGCCCCAACTTGAGAGGAATAAATAGAGGAGCCCACAGCTGCTGCCCAGTGACCTTTCAATGGTCAGGGTCCATGGTCAGTTCAAGAACACCAAGTCCCTCAGTCACTTGTCTATCATCAGTTATATCCCTGCCTTTTGGTGCGAGGTCAGCCACCTACTCCCTCTGGCCACCCAGGAGCCCCATTCTGATGCCCATGTTTTCCAGTTCCTCTCTTGCAATAAAAAGTATATGTTGTTTTTCTCATCCCATTGAAGCCCTGAGTGACAGGCTCACTCACTGAGCCAGGACATAGATAGCTCATAGTTGCTACATCTAGTCCTCCTTCCTAAGTCACCTGTCTAGTCTCAAAAGGTGCCTCTAATATCTTTACCAATGAAAGAAGTAATGCAGAAATTCCAGATGACCTAGCATGATATTTTTGACAAGAGAGGAGGAAGAGTGTCTACTCATGTCTCTCCAATCAGAATCAGGTTGGGTCTCAAGTCATCCTTTGTACACTTGTACTATATAAAGATGACCAGAAAGTGTAACATCACATTTTCTTTATATGCACCAAGAGCAAACCCATTTACTTAACCATTGTTGAGATTCCAGGAGGCTGAGGGCCCAAAGGAAGTCATAGTGTGGACTAATCAGAAGCACAAACAAAACTGGTGACTGCCAGCATGCTACATGGACTGTATCTGCTTCATTAAGTTCAATTAAGTGACAGAACTTTTGCCAGACTTTCTTAGAAATTGTCGCACAGCATCAATACCACACATACTATTGTACAGCAGAGAAGCCCGCCAATCGCTACCTGTGTGAGCTCAGTCTGGCTAGAGATTATAATATTTACCATCCAGGGAAGTTGGGAGGAATAAATGAGACGGTGCTATGAACACATCAAGCTTCTTCCAGAGGATAATAGCAGAACCCAGAAGATAATAGCAATCCAACAAATGTCCTTCTTTCATTTTTTTCTCTAACTTCAGGTTTAGCTTGTTTTGTTTTGTTTTGTTCTGTTACTGAGGATTAAACAGAGTGCCTTCACCCTGAGCTACACTTCCCAGCCTTTTAAAATCTTTTTACTTTTATCTGAAGACATAGTCTCACTAAGTTACCCAGGCTGGGTTTGAACTTGTGATCCTCCTGGCTCAGCCTCCCAGAGTGCTGGGATCACAGGAATGTACCAACACTTCTGGCTAAGATTAGGTTCTCATGTAAAACTCTTTTTATGTGAATTTTTACAGGAGCAAAAGACCATATTTTTCTCTTCTCCATAATCATTCACTCTCCCCTTGCACTTTTTAGCCTGCCCTTAAGACCAACCCTGTCTACTTCTCACAGTCTTTTCATGCTGACTATGATGGTCAGTGGCTAAGTCTTCCTGTAAACTCACACTTACCCAACAAGAACCTTCTGGGAACAAATTTCAAGCCTTGCACAAAGCACTATGACGGCTCTACCAGAGTATGGTCAGGGGCCTGGTGGACCCAAGCTCCAACCTAGGTTAACAAAGCAAGCTCACACACACACATATTATAACACATTTTTCTGGCTGGGTATTTTTAGTGTGTGCTATGTCATAGAATCTAAGTAGCAATAAGTTTAATGAATGTTTATAATTAACCAGCCACTGTTCTAAGTAGTTCGCAGATAGATAGACAATAGATCAGTCAATTGATCGATAGATACATACATAATACATAGATAGATGATAGACAGATAGTAGATAGATAGATAGATAGATAGATAGATAGATAGATAGATAGAGTGCTGTTGTTATTCCTATTCTGTCCTCAAAAAAGAGAAAGTTAGGTCATTTGTTCAAGATCATACAAAGGAAGAACCATAACCATTTTTCAAGTCAGTGGAAATGTACAAAACATTGTATGAGTCCAAGCTGAGAGTGTTGGGTTAGTGTACGATCCTTCAGAGCAAAAACCACATTCTGTGGATCTTTAGTTTCAGAAACACAGTCCAAAAACGAACCAACTGCATCCATGAGAGTCTTGTCAGAAGACACAGGGCTGGGTGGAAAGACTATAGAAAAGCCAAGTAAAGCCCACTTGTGGCCAGTAAAGAAGCAGCCCACATGCTCAGAAGTTGGATTTAATATAATTACAGGCATGAATCATGAACACTCCACTTATATAGACGTTCCTTTTGAGCATAACAGTGTATGGTGATAATAGGAAGGATTTAGGAGATAGGAAGAAAACAACAGGCTTGACAACACAGGCAACAAGGAAATCCTATACATCTTTGAGTAAGGAAACAGTTTGAGGAAGGAAGTATTTTAGAAAGACCGGTCTGGCAGGGTGAACAATTGGAAGAGAATAGAATGATCCAGGTGTAAGATCATGAGGGGGCCAATTTTGAGTTTGCCAGCTGGTCCAGGTGGAAGGAAGAACTCCAGGAGTCAAAGGGTGGAGAGAAATAACAATGCAACAACTGACTGAAATATCTTTGCCTGGGATGGTGCAAAGGACTGAGGATAAAAGAACAAATGGGACGTAATCCTTGGTGACCAGTCACCAAGGAGATGGAAAGAAAGGTGAAAGGGCAGTGCCAAGGTAGTGCTCAGGTATCAGAGCAGAAGACGCCATCTCAGACCTACAGTTGGAGGGTGGGATTCTGTCTAGACCTGTCACCTGACAGAGGCACAAACTTGCATTTTTCTGCAGTCTCTTCTTAAGTATTTATCTTATTTTAAGTTTCTCCACAAAAGTGCCACATCACTCATGTCTTTCAAGAGAGCTAGGGCATGTTAAAACTAAATCAGTCGATGAATATCTATGATCAATTAACTAAATATCATTAAACCCAACAGAAATTTCTCATTAAAATGATTACAATGACATAGTCTCTCTCTTTCTTCCCTTGCTACCATTTTGCAGTCCCTCCCACCTTTCCTCATTGCTTCACAATTACCTCTCCACTCCTGACAAGATGCATTTCCTGCTGTTCCAGCCATCTGGTTCACTGTTTGTGAGGCCCAGAGACTCCATCAATTCAGAAACGTTGTTTTTGTTACACTGTCAAAAATTAATATAAAGAAAGAACTGCATAATAAAGCTGAGAAGTTTAGCAAAACCTGTGTGATGGGTGTCAGAAAGGAATATTATCTTTGGTCCAAAGCTTGGAAAGTCGAAGGGCTCATATTTTGTTATTAACTCCGACTTATACCTATATATTTCCT
Organism: Chinchilla lanigera; assembly: GCF_000276665.1. Lineage (NCBI taxonomy): Eukaryota > Metazoa > Chordata > Mammalia > Rodentia > Chinchillidae > Chinchilla > Chinchilla lanigera. Next base: position 33,162,086 of record NW_004955405.1, on the reverse strand, counting down.
TTCTTGGCACCAGAATTGCTGCATCTATAGGTGGAAAAGATTCCAGTCTCTTAAACTCTCAGAAATAAGAAATCCTGAACCCAGCACAGGTTTCAGCACAGTGTTGAATTAACGGAAAAAAACAGGATGGGTAGGAAGTAACTCAGCAGCACAGCATCTCTTAGGTGGTTATAAATTCAACACAAAAAATTCAGGCGCTATTAAAGCAATGAACTGCCTACTCGATAATAATATACAGATATATTATGGGGAATATGGTACCAGATAATTGGCTAAATTCCCACAGGGCAGTGGACCCAGAAACAAAATAGGTGTGGGCTCAAATAACTTCCAGAATGATGAAAAATGGGTTTAAATACTCTTACAAATTCTAATTGATATTAATTACCTAGATCCCTGTGTTAAGGAGTTGGGGCTTCACCCGGCTTATTAGGAAGACAGTGCTATAACTGGTGGATGATACCTAGACAGGGAAGGGAGAGGTATGTGTACAGTTAGGTTGATTTGGTCATGTCCACACCTTCATAACCAGCATGAAAAGCTCCTAAAGGACTGATTAAAATTCAGCTGCAGTGCTTCTAGAGAATGCCAGTAAGTCCAATCTATACTTGTTTCCTGAGCCAGCAGTAGGCACAGGGTGCCATACCTTTCAAAGATGAACCATGTTTTGGAAGAAAAAGAGTACAGAAGAGAAAATTCAGAAGACCTGTATACTGCAAAATAGTGCTATGGTCTTGGTCAAGACACTTTACCCCCTTGGATTTTCATATGATCGTTGGAAATTAAAGAAGAGGATGCACTTTCTGATACAAAGTTCAATGTTTTGTTGGTTTGAGTTGTTTTTTGGTGTTTTACTTATAATGTATATACCTGTTCACCAAAAACAAAAAGACTAGTTGTACTAAAATGCATGGGTCATTTTGTGGTAGTCTACCTTGAAGATGAAAGTGGGGCTAGTGAGAGTTTAACCACCCCACCTATCTATCAGATATTCTTAGAGCTTACCTGTTGTCTTTTTTCCCTTCTTATAATCAATCTATTATTGTCATCTTCCAGACTGGAGAAATGTAAATAATGTTGGCAGTAGCTTGAGAATGATTTACTCCGGGGTAGGAGCTGAGGGGCTTGACAGAGAAAAGGATTAATATTGGCTCTCAGGTTTCAAATTTCATAGAGGTGACCATGGGAGAGAGGAAAATAAACTAGAGGATGACAGATATTTCAGATATTTTGATCTTCAGATATTTGTGGCTGAATAAAGCTGCCCATTTCCGTACAGAAGTCTGAAGTTTGGGAGAAAAAATCTGGGCTGGAGATAAGATTTAGGAGTCATTGGTACGTTGATGACAATTGATATAATGAGAATGGATTAAGCAACCAGGCAAGAGAATATACAGAATGAGAAAAATAGTTTGCTTAGGATGAAAAGAATGCCCACATTCAACTGGCAAGCACTCCCAGGGCTTTCTAAAGAAAACCACAAAAGAAAAGTCTGTGAAGTGTCATGACAACCCCAAGCTTGAGCTGTCAGGGAGGCCAATACAAGAGAGATCTCGATGAGGTAGTGACAGGCCCCAAAAAAAATCCAGAAAGGAGTAAATAAGCAAAGTCCAAAGCATTTGGTGACTCAAAGACATCAAGACTATTGTTAAGAATTATTTCAGCAATGGAGACTATATTTTACTTCTATTTGGAGGAGTGTGAGGATTGTGTGGTAGAAATAAAGAACAGAGGAAGAGAAGTTAATAGTAAGTGTGACACATTCTGAGTACATCCTCTTTTCCATTGCCTGGAACTGGCTGAAGGTGGCTATTTTTCATTTACTGGCAGGAGTCTATCAAAGGTTGATTCCAGCTGATGGCTAGAAGAACTGACAGATCACACCGAGGAGAAAATAACTTGGCATCTCAGAAAGGGGGGCCTTCTAAGCCCCATTCCCTTGTCTAAGCTGTTACATCTGTCAGGTTGTAAAACAGTCATTGAGTCTCTTTGTTGATCCACTTCCTTAGCTGTGGAATGGAAAAATAATTCCCTTTTAATTGGATCCCAAACTGCTAAGGCCCTTACACACTGCCCAGGACTCTGCAGTATTTAGAGACAATATCCTAGCTCAGAAATGTTTCAACTACTTTTTACCGGCTACCGAAAATGCCTCTTCCTCTTGCCATGAAATCTACAATCTGATTGCTTCAGATGGGAAATTCTTCCTGAGAGCTGACTGGGCTGCAGACCCTGACTATCTCCTTGTGCCTGCGATAAGCAAAGTGGGGAACTAAGAAAACAGCCCAGAGGGTCAGCACTAGATCCAACCTTTGCCCCACTTAGTCATTGTTCAACCCCAAAGCTTTCTAAAACTAAATTCCTACCACATAGGCAAGAGCCTCCACTGTATTGGATCTGTGCAGGTTCATTTGAATTCTCTGTTTCTTTCCTCTTAAATTTCAGCCTCTACCAATTTGGTGTCCCCCAGGAGCTGTCGTTAGCAGCCACACATCCTCTCTTGTAAATAAACCCAACTGTCTGCTGGAAATTTCCACTTCATATGCAGCCATCTCACCAATGCATCACACCTACAATCAAACCCATCAATCTCTCCCCCAAACTGGCTCCTTCCCAGGCTCTCCTATTTCTGTCCGTTGACATCATTCTCCCCATCACCCTGGCTTCCATCCTCAGCACCACCTCTGTGACCTCGCTCTCCTTCATCTTTTGCATCTGTTCCTCAAGTCTTAAAAATTTTTCCATTGCAGCGCTGGGCCCATCTGTGTCTTGTAGCTTCCAGTTTTTGCACCCTTCCTGTGTCCCGGGAAGCACGCTGACAGCTTTACAAATCTCACCTCACTTTATCTTCATGACAACGCTTTGAAGAAGTCTATGAAATTTCTCCTCCTTCTGCAGATGATAAATTGTGCTTCAGATGACCATAGGAACTGTTAGGGACTGAGTGTTTGTGTCCCCCTCAAAATTCATATGTTGAAACTCTAGCTCCCAGTGTCGCTATACTGGCAGATAAACCTATGAGGAAGTGATAAAGATTAATGGGGGCAACTGCCTCATAGGAAGAGGAAGACGCCAGAACTGCTTCTCATTCTGCCTTCTGGAATGCAGGGAAAAGGTGATGTCTGGAAGCCAGTAAGAGTCCCTCACCAGCAACCATTTCAGCCCACACCTTGATCTTGGACTTTCCAGACTCAAGAACTGTGTAGAAATATTTTAAACCACCTGGATGATGGTATTTTGTCATGGCAACAGGGACTATGCCCAACCCAACATGAAGAGACAGAGCTGGACATCCAAAACCAGGACCACCTCTCTCCAAAAAGCACATCCTGACCCACTGCATGGACAGTGTCCTGGGCCACCTCCTCCACCCAGGTCCCCCATCTTGGCCCCTATCACCTCAGCAGAGAAGCTCAGAGACTGGTTTTAGTGACCATTTTGCTTCCAGTCTTCTTTAACCAACTCTAGTTAGCGTGCGTGTGTGTCAGACTTATCTTCTTCAAGTACCACTCAGTTCAGATCAGTCCTCTGGTCAAAAATTTCAATGGTTCCTGACTGGCCGTGAGATCAGGTTCAATCTCTTTGCCTAAGTGTCCAAGTTCTTTCTAGTCTGTCTTCATTTTTTATCCAGCCCCCACTCCCCTCACTGTCTATGCCAGAGGCATGCTGTTCTGCTCAGTGCCACAGTGAGCTCAGAAGTGAGTTCTAATGAGGACAGGGCTAGATTAGTCTTGTCTCTGCACAGTGTCTGGCACATGCTAAGTGCTCAGTCAGTACTCACTGAATGAACGTATGAATGAATGAATGAATGAATGATTGCACATCCTTTACCTGGCTTGGATATACCCTGATCCACCTTCTCACTTACAGTTTAGCTGCACATCAGGACCAAGCTCAGATCTACCTAAACTGCACTGACCTCTCCATCCGACTCACCCTCTATGACCTTATCCCTCTCCAAGTCTTTCTAACACTGTCACTCCCCTGACATACATCACTTGCCTGCATGAACCAAGACAGTTACACATGTTCAGAAATGTTCATTTTTGCATTGTCTGGTTAAATACATGTGGATTCTCTTATCTGAGTAACCCAAAGTATAAATAATTCAAAAAGCTAAAAAAAGATGATAGGAAACAGAGAGATAGACTTTATGCAGATTTGGGGGGAGTCAAGGGATAGAGGGAGGTGGGAAGGAGGAGAGGTGAAGGGGAAGTAAAAAGGATCAGGATGTGATATGTATATGCACCAGTTCTCCACAATGGATGGATTCATTCTGTATCACAAACACAGACAAATAAAAAATACAGATGGAATAGAAGGCAAAACAATTGCTATCCACCCGATAACAGAAATTCCCTTCTGTCTTCCCAACTCTCTCCTATTCTTCTTTCTTATTATAAAAAATATCTTTAGCTGACCCCATTGCTGCCCAGATAAAATAGCAACAATAAAAGAAACACTTGCACCATCCTCTTTTATAGCTAATTATGGCTGTGGGGTTAAATCTTGAGCAATGGGATGAAGTATTAGCAAAATTGTCCCTACAACATCTGGGATGTATCATCAGAGGCAGGACTTTCTACTCCACACCCTCAGTCCCATTGCCTGGAGTTTACGTGTGTTTCTGGAACAGCAGCAACTGTACTGGACCATGAGGAAAAGGACCTAACAATGGGAAAGAGTTTAGTATCTGCCAGGATCACGGCATTGCTATTACATCATTGTGCTGTTTATCCCTGGACTTCTTCATGAGAGAAGATAAGAAGACTTCTTATCTTGCTGGAATCACTGTTATATGGGCTTCTCTCTTTAATTGCCCATCAATAGAGAAATGTACATGCAAATACAAAAATATTATAAAAGGAAGGTAAGGACATGAAATAGATTTGTTTATCTAACTTCCTTTCTGTTTATCTGGTAGAAAAATCAGCCACATATGCATTATGGTATTTTCAAGTAGAAGAACAGATTCAAGCATTACTTGCATAATAACAACTGACAAAAATTTTAATCCTAACAATTACTAATTATTTCTAGTTGTACATACCTTGGCTCAAAAATCATTGGAACTTTCCTGGAGCAGAAATAAGAGCTTTTACTTTGTGCTTATGCATCTGGCGCTCTCCCTAGAATAAGTCCTAATATTTGATTGGCTAAAACCTATGGGAATTTGTCACACATTGACTATGCACAGAATTATAACAATAAACGGTGAAGGTGAAATATGACCTTTAAAAAAAATGAGATCCCTCATCCTCAATAACCTCATCATATGCTATAGACTGAAAGGAGGTTCACTTCCTATTATCAGTCCTAACATAAGAACTTTTATGTTCAGTGAAATATCGATATGTTTGACTTGTCTCGCAGCCTGTCATTCCCTACCTTGTCTAATGTAATTTACTTTACAGCTTAAACGTAACTATTTTTTAATTCTAAAATGTTGATGGTGATTATCAACATTAAGAGGAGCTGAAGAACACAAAATAAAGACAGCAAAAGGAGTAAAATGGCAGCTCTGTATAACACATGGTTCAAACTTACTCCTCCCCTACGTACTTAGTAGTTAGGCTCTAGAAGACAGGATTTCTTTCCACCATTTGTGAAAATCCATCCTCAGTTCATTCTCTTCACTGGAACACTTTGTTTGGGACCCACTGAGAGCTGTTACAGCACAGTACAGAAGCTTATTGGAAGGACCAGCTCTTGTTTATTTCATAATTATGCACTTGACATTTGGAAACTCCTGCTTGTTACGAATTGCTTAATTATGCACCCAAAGTTCATAAAAAATCATAGGTTTAACTTCAACTTAAAAGATCCTTTAATGGCTCTTGCTCTAAAATTTGATCTCATCCACTGTACATGCAATTACAGCCCTCACAATGATTGCTGATGATAATAGATCTCATTTAGAGGAGAGAAATCTAAACATGCAATGACTTTTTTAAAAATTTGTGTATCCACAGAAAGAGGATGTGAAACAGATAAATCAATAGCAGAAAAAAGCCTCCTAATCACTGACTTTATGTACAGCAAATCAGTACATAAAGCTTGCCTTGGTAGAGATTTACATATATAATCTGAATGGTAGATGACCTTCAGGAAAAATTACTACTAAGATAAAGGACTTTGCATATGTCTTTAAAGATGTTTGACAAGAGAATTAGTCTCAGCTATACATCTTTATTATTTTAAGTTTCATGGACATCATAGAATTTACCTGCACTATACATAGCTCTTAGCTAAAGTCAACAACATACTTGATGAATTTTGGCAGCTTACAAAGACACACACATGCAAAACTCAAAACAATTGTGCCTGGACATGCAAACTAGGAAACATTATCTGTTGTCTCCTCATGATCCGTCAATGATAATCAGAGAGCATACAGATGACTTTCATGGTGCAAGCAGTTTTGATAACAAAGGGTAATATATAAAGGTAGACTATTACTCCAAATTAATATTTAAGTTAGTGTACTGTATACTATAAATATACTGACGAATCTGAAAAAGCTCTGCAGTAAGGCAACCTATATAACTGTAACTAGACATTTTCCCCCACAGCAACTTGTACACTGTTCTACTTTGGAAATCATGTTATAAATTAATGGTATTAGGTTGGGTTTTTACTTTAGATCATAACCCTCAGCTCGGTAAATTTTATTTTCAGTACAGGGATTGAACCCAGGGTGTTTACACTGAGTTATCTCCCCAGTCCACAAAAAAAAAAAAAAATTTTTTTTTTGAGACAAGTTCTTACTAAGTCACTAAATTGTCCAGACTGAGCTTGAACTCATGATCCTTCTGCCTCAGCCTCGCACAGTGCTGGGATTACAGCTGTGTACCACCACACCCAGTTTGAATACTGTTTTTATCCTGAATGTTTGCTTTTGTTAAAGGGTCATGGGGAACAAAAGACAAATGAAATAGGATATTCGGTCTCTAGGAGCTGGGACTCCTAGAAAGAATAAAAAATCTAATATCACCTCAAACTAAAATATATCATGGCAAGTGGTATGAAGAGATAACAGTTGTCATAGTTTAGTTGAACAGGGAAGGTTTCAGACTCTGGAGTGTTTCAAACCAAGTCTTAAAGAAGGCTTGGATTTCATCCGGGGAGAGATGGGGTTTGAAAATACAAGACACAACAAGGAACAAACAAAAAAGTCAAGACGAGCTGGGGACAGTGACAAAGGACAACTGGCTAAGGTAGAGATTTGGAGTAAGGAGCCGCTAGGCTAAGTGCTACAAGGCTCACCGATAGTTTCTAAGAGAAGTCAGATTCTGAGGACGCCTAAATGCAAAATAGGGGGAGGGAAGAATTACAAGGCGGAGCATAGGGCACAGGAAAATTTCCAGGGTGCCAGGATAAAAGCTCCAGGTACCACGGTTTCCACGCTGGGTGTGATTACAGAAATGCAACCACCAGGGGTTTGTCATCCCCTGCTTGGACCACAGCAATATATAATTCCAGATCTTAAACAAGTTCGTGTTATGAAGGTTCAGAGAGCTGCACATTTTATTAGAAATGTTCACAAGCAACCAAGAGACTAGAAAATTATGGTTTTGGAATAACAGAAGAAAGTGATAAATTTCTGCCGCCTTTCATAAATCCAACACAGTGGCAACACAAACCAGTAAACCTAAAATATCACCTTGTGCTCTCCCCTCTCACCCGGAGCAGTAACTACGGAAAACCAATGGGACCAATTTTGCCACTGTCACTTTGATGGGTTTCAAGTTACCTTCATCCCTCCAAAGCCACATACTGTTAGAAATCTACATGAAACAAATGTGTTTCTTGCAAGGAACATATGGATCAAAAGAAAACTGGTAATGACATATACTTAAAGACAAATACGAGAAACATGCAATTTGATTATTAAAACCCTAAGACTATTTATTTCCACGAACAGTTTTGTCTTCACAGTGGCTTTCATGTCGGCTGGGGTACTTTGGGTTCCTACAATCTAAGTGTCCCTGACAGGAGGTATAAAAGGTTAAACTGGGACATGGAGAATTTTTTAGGTAATTAGAATATGAGTAGTCAATGTCCACAATACCAAGATGGCCTTCCCACCATGAGATGTTTTACTGGAAAATGAAACAAATTTAGCTGTGGAAACACTCTATGGAATTTCAAAATGATGGACCACAGAATATGTCCAAAGCCTTTGCTAATTACAATGGTGAGTATACACAGAGATTTTGGTTAATTTGTTTTACTAAGTAAGTAAAGATCACTCTTTTCCCACCTAGTCCCTTTTGAAAAAATAAAAACAACTTCCTCAAATGTAAATCCTTATTCCTGCCTTACCAAGTTCCTTATCTAGGTCAGTGGTTCCCAAACAGCAAACAGGTGTTGGCTATTCCTGAGTCATGTACAGAGAGTTTCTGAGACATGTAGATACATGGCCTGCAGCCACCTCCATCTCCATCCTTATTCTGATTGCTTAAAAGTCTAAGGTGAAATTTCAGAGAAATATTTTAATGAGCCAAGTCTTGGAAGCTATTAGTACAGACGATAATGGATACTTGCAAGATGGTTCATAATATTGGGAGAGCTGTGAAATGTCAGGAAGAGCAGAGTCAGGACTAGTAAATACATTTTCTTTTCTAGCGTGGAGTTGCAATACATCTCTCACCCTCCCTTGCAGTTAGGTAGGGCCATGTGACTGGCTCCTGCTTCAGTGTGGACAGAAGAGTTCTGTATCTTCCAGAGAATCGTCATGGCTAGTGGCCTTCCTTTGATTTCCAGTCAGGTTCCTTACACCCAGTGGAGAACTGTGAGGGCCTAGAGGAATATCAGAGCCTCAGGACAGAAAGTTCCCCAGTACCTGTTGCTCAGTGGTAAATAAGGATAAAGGTGAGTCATTGGTAGGAAAATGGATACACCTTGAGACCATAATGCTAAGTGAAATAAATCAGACACAAAAGGTTAAATGGTATGTGTATGCTTTCTCTTTAATGGGAAACCCAAAATACAAATAATTTAAAGAGCCAAAAAAAAAGGGTAGATGATAGGAAAAGAGAAGGCAGACATTGTGGAGTGGGAAGGGGACCCAAGGATGTGGGGGAGACAGGTGGGAGGGGAGGAGAAGGGGAAGTAAGAAGGATCAAGATGTGAGATATATACCTCCATTCCCCATGGTAACTGTATTTATTATATTTCACAAACATATACTAATTAAAAAGAGTACTGGTAGCTGAGTGGGTGTGGAACTACCACTGCCCACTTTCCCAACCATGAGGTCGATGAAAAATCTAGTTTTGCAGTGTTGGGAACTGAGATACCACCTAACTTTGTCACCATGAGCTTCCCCTTGCTAAAACAACCACTTGACATTTTTGGTAGACTTTGCAGTTGATTAAGTATTTTTAAAAATCATAGAGCAATACACTCATATGTTAACACCTAACTAAAAGGCTCAGAACCATAGGCCATTGTTAACCTTTAAAGGAAATTCTGATATGAGCTTATTTTTCCATGGTTTTCTTTTCCTGCTAAAGGTAGAATACAGTGGGGGTGGGGGAGATCTGGCTAATTGAGAGTTCCAGGTAATAAGATTTCGATTTAATGAGTTTTTACAACAGTTACAGGAATAAAAATGAAATATAGCAACTAATAAACTTGAATTTTCAAAGTCCAAATGGATACCAAATAAAAGGCTGTGAAAATTTAAGACTTAATAGAATCACAAAACCTGAAGAGTATTCAAAAGGTCATGATATTTATTTACTTTTGAAATATCTGTAGGAAGAAATTCTACCACTGAGCTCATCATTGTCATTACTTTGGAGAAGGTTTTACAGTATAATGTTAAGAGGACAGGGTAAGAGTCAGACAGAGTGGGGTCTGAATCTGAATAAAGTCTCTAAGTCTCATTTTCCTACCTACACAGTGGTGAAGATCTTGCCAAGTTCGTTGGGTTGCTCTGAGATTTCACTGGGTTCTAAGGCTGCATATGGCACACTGTAAATATTTAGTATTTGCTTGGATTAATTTAATATAGGAGGTTGTTATACTATGTCTTCTTTGGAGGATAATCAGTCCATCTACATCATATGAAATATCTTGAGATTTTGGAGTAGAACTACCTAATTTTTTTTTTGTTTTTGTTTTGTTTTGTTTTTCTCCGGTACCGGGAACCGAACTCACGACCTTGCGCTTGCCAGGCAGGCGCTTTTGCCGCTGAGCTAAATCCCCAGCCCGAACTACCTAATTTTTATCCCAAAAGAAAAATAAACACTTGGGTGGTGCCTGAGCCTGGAATTCTATACAGGTTAACACTGTCCTTATAAAGCAACTAGGATGCTAATGTCTATGTATCTTAATCCTTTTTCTGCCAGCCACAAGGATCTTGATCTTAGACAAAGCTCACTATGCTTAAAGCTCCCCCTGTTCTTAGGGAGCAGAACTGGTCCACCTGCTACTGCCCTCCAAGCTCAGGAACTTGAGCTACTGGAACCCTTCATATCATCACCCATCTCAAAAATGCATAACTGACCAGAGGAGGCAGGGAGAACCACTACCTGACTGACCATGGACAGCCCTGAGAGCTGCCACCACTTTTCTTTTGATAAGCTACTGAGAAGACACAATGTCTTTCCCAGTTTTCTAAGTTTTAGTTTGAAAATTGAATTCAGGAACTTGTCAACTCTGACAGCTGAGCTTTAAAATTCAGTTCAAAGACAATCTGCTTGTACTTTATAAAATCCGTCTCCTGACTTCAGAGCAGTAGGATTTTTCAAAATCTCCACTAGGTAGGGAATGAAAAACTTTAGTTTTCCTTCTTCCCAATTAAACTTGGATTCTTTATGAAAAAGAAACTATTACAATTTTTTTTCTCCTCCTCCACCAGTTCTTCTCCCCTAATCTGCCTCTTCCTGCAAACAGAATCTCACCCTTCATTTCAAAAAGCAAGGCTGAGACTTTGGTGTAATGCAGCCCCTTCCTCATGAGCAAACCTGGTGATGAAAATAGATATGGTATTAATCAAAACCAACACTGTTCAAGTGACAGGATTCATGACACTTGAGGTCTTAAAAATAATAATAAGTAAAGCCTGGATAAGAAATCACTCAGTTTCGTAAAGTTACAAGAGTCTCACCTGACAACGCTTTCCTCCATCCAAGGCAATATAGAGAGGTAAAATTACCAAGGCTCAAAGAGATAGGTCAAAACCCTCAACATGGCAGGAAACCAAAGGTAGAAGCACAATCCAATGACAGATGGCAAAGGCCTGTCAATGCCAGGAAAATTACATGGTGAAGTTCGCTCCTGACATTTCATTCACACAAGAATAACAGGACCCTGAAGTTAAACAATGACATTCCGAAAGGAAACACCTCCGCGGATGACACTTCTTGCATAGTTCAGCCTCCAAGGCATACACCCAAACTAGAATCTCATATTGCTCGGGTGTGCGAAGGGGCCGGCGGGGGGAGCAGACAGAGCGAAGGCGGAAATACAAGAGAGCAGACACAGGCAGCCAGGGTTGGGAGCTCAGCAAAAGCGGGGAGCAAGAGGGTGACAGTCAGTTCGTTTCTGCTTCTTCCCCAAGGACTTTCGCCTTCACTTCATAGATTTTTTTTTAAGTGACATTTGAAAGGTGCTGCAATCATGCATTCATTTGGGTTCAGTTTGGCCTTTAAACGTAATATTTCAGCAGAGAGTTCAGGCTGGTGAAGGGGCTGAAACATTTTCATGAAAAATAGCCAAGCCAGACAGTTCCTATTGTCAAGAAGACCCTGTTGAAGGCAGGAAGCTTGAAAATCAGCCACTCACCCCTTGGGCTCAGGGGCACAAATCCAACGGTGACCTTCCAGACAGTTCTATTCTTCTGAGTAAGAAACCATCACAGGACAGCAGCACTATGATTCCAGAAAAATCCAGCATACATACGCTAGAGAGGAATTGTTTTGCACAGTACCAACATTGGATCTGAAGGAAAATGCTTTTTGTGTGACTGAGAACTCATGAAAACTAAAGCCCTACTGAATTCCAAAGGCAAACTAAGTTATAGTTACTCATCTGTGTCACTTTGCCTTTATTTCATGGTGCTCATTAATTATTATGTTTATTAAGGTTAATTTTAAATTTGTTTCAACAATGGATTTTAATTGAATATTACTCACATATCATATTAGAAATTAACTGCTAAACTACAAAGAGAAAAAAAAGATTTCTCACAGTGTACCAAAACACACACACACACACACATACATGCACACACGCACACACTTATACCTCCAGAACCTGCTCTTGTGTTCTCTCATTAGATAGTACACACCAACTTCTTCCAATTCCAAGTGATACAGAATGACCTGGCACCCTCCTCCCCCAGCACAAGTGTAACTATTGCAGACAGGTGATTGAAAACAATATCTTAGTTACAGGTGCCTCTTCCCGCATAGAACATCAGACTAAAGAGACCAAGTTTCCCCCCTAGTGAGTCACAGAACTGCAAAACAGGATGTTTAATTTGTTTAAGTTTTCAGAGTAATTTACCAGAGACAAAAATAAAACACCATGGCATTTTGCTGGCTTCTTTAAAAACAAAAAGAAAGAAAAAAACTCGTGGAAGTACAATGAACCTCACAGGGCCTCCAACATGAATCGTCTCTTCTTGGGCTCACATATTTTATGGCTGTGTTCATGAGGGTTTAATATATTCCAACCCATGCACTTTGTGCAAGAAAATCTTCCAGTGAAATAGGTCTTTTTAAGGTGGCATCCCCCAAGGTCTCCAACAGCTAAGCAGACTCAAGCAACCACCTACAGTCCCTATTCCAGCCTCGAGAAGCAAATGACTCTGCTCCCTGGATCGTTTGAATTTGAGAAAATTTTCTCCTGTTTCATGGAATAGAGCACCGCGCTCAGCATCAGTTAAAAATCTTAACTTCTGTCTTCACGAGTGAAGTATTGCCACTTATCCTTTCATTATTTTAAAATGAAGCTTGAAATGAGGAGAATGATGTTTTTAAAGGAAAAGAATTATTTATCTGCAGCCCCTGGCTTCAACATTTGTGCATAACATCCCAAGGGAATCGATGGTTTAAAAGATGGTAGGTCACTTTCTTTTCTTTCTTTTTATTTTTCCAAACCCCATACTTCAGGGTTTGCACTTAATTTGCTGCCATTGTTGCCCTATCATCTTTCTTATTTTCCTGCTTTGGAGGGAGAACTTTGGCAGTCTGTTGGCCTATTGATTCTCTTTTGCAGTGGTAGCTTGGCGAGGGTCCTTGGAGGTCAGGGCAAGCAACCTCAGACATGTGGAGTTCTCTCTTACAGCTTCTGCTTGTTCTAATCAGACCTTCCACCACCGGCTACCTATTCTATAACCATATGTGAGATTGAAAAGACACTATGTAGTTGTAAGATGCCATTTGATATATACACATTTACAAATTGTCAGCTAGTCCACATAAGTTTAGAGTTCTTCGCAAGCAAGGGAAAATTGCTCTTGCTAATTTAAGAAGCAAAAGACTCTCAGAACGGTGTGGCAGAGCTCACAGAATAGATAAAAAAGCTGAAGGCTGTGGCACAGAAAATGGTAGGAACCATGAAAGGCTTGAGGTGGCCTCTTCAGCAGGAACAATTTGATAATTACAAATATATACTAGTCCTGGGATGCATGAGTTTCAATCATTTTTTAAATTTGTTGTTTATATCACATCACTGAAGTTTAAACCTCGGAAGAGAAAATCCTGTTATCTTAAATCAGGCTTTCTCAACACTGGTACTACTGACTGATGTTCTGGGCCAGATTGTGGGGGCTCTCCCGTGCACCCTAGGATGCTCAACAGCACGTAGATGTCAGCAGCACCCCCTCTAGTCAGGACAGCATGCCTGCAGACACTGCCAAATGTCCCCTCGTAGGCAAAAGTCACTCCCCGTTGAGAAGCACTGGCTTGGATGAATCACAAAACTGCCACCTCATGGCTTAGAAAAGGACAGGTAACTCGATATATAATCCCTCAAGATGGAGAGAAGGTAGGTGGGTTTCCAAAGACAAAGCTGGGTGACCGTTTCCAAAACAGAAAAAGCAATACTTGCTCTCCACTTTAACATTTGTAAGAAGAAAGCCAAAGCAGATTAAGTTCTCCATCTTGTGCATTCATGAAACAAAGAGAAAAAAAAAAAAGGAACCTACTAAATTTTGAAAACAGATCACAAAAAAAGTAATCCACCCGCATTACTTAGCCCCTCACAAAGCTCAGGCCATGCGCGTGAGTGTGCTGGAAAGGCATACTGCCGAGGAGCTGGGTGTTCTTTTTATTTCTGTTCAAATTCCCCCTGTTTCCCTATCTTATTTTCAAATCCTGCCAGATCTTTTTCCAACTCTTGGTATCTGTGGACTCGTGGTAATTGACATGGCTAATTTAAGGGAAACTGATTCCAAATCCCAGAGAACACCCAATGCATCTCTGTATTAATTAGCCAGCTAACTCTGCTGGTTCCAACATGGTGCTAATGAGACCAAAGACATGAATCCAATCCTCACGCCATATGGGCTTGTTCCACAGCCAGCCTGGAGCCCAACTCCAACCAGCCAACTGATGAATGTATATGGCTCCCGGTGGCAGGGGCAGAGGAGAGTAAGGACGAGTCCAAAAGGTCCATCCCGCATCCACAGTGCCTGGGTGTGGTACGCCTTCCTGGGAAAGGGCTATTCTCTTATCACCATGGGGTGCAGAGCATGGCACATGCCCATCACCCTACCTCTTTCTGAAACCCCCATATCTATGCCGTGTCTTCCTCTCCTTTCTCTAGCTCTTTCCTACTCCAGTTAAATTTGCATTTCTGCTTCTTTTTCCTTCTGTTCATTAACATTTCTTAAAAACTGGAGTGTAGAAATTCATCTTCAATCTGCACTGACTCTAAATTCCCTGATCCTACCATCAGCAGCAAGACTGGGCCTGTCTCTTCTTCCATTATTATTTCTGACAGCCCCAAAGAAATCACTTAATATTCATTTCAGCCTCCCTTTTCAGACAGTCTTAAAAATCAATTTCAAAATTTTTCTTCTTGATCCTGTCATTTAGCACTGAAATGGCCCAAACTGATTACTTGGGACATTAGCGTTTCTCCCTTTTTCCTCTAGGACGTCAGCTCCACTTTGCGAATCTGTTCTGGTCTGATTTAAGCTGGCTTTCATTTCAGGCTTGTTGTTTTCCACGGAGAAACATGATTTTTTTAAAGCTGTATTTGTAGAACAACTTTCAATTATCCTTTTTAAGAAAAAACCAGCAGCAAAGAATAGGCAAAACACTTCGGCTATGAGAAAAAATCAGACTCAATGGATCAAAACAGACAAAGAAAAGACTGAAAATTGCAATTACTCTAAAATCCTCAAGAATGCCACTCTAAAGCCCCTGCTTTCCAAATAGCAAATTAGTAACGTAACATCATCTTATTTATTAATGAAAAGGGGAAACTGAAATAGCCATTCATGACAAGATTCAGGGCGCTGCCCGAAGGCCCAGAACAGGAAGGAAAATGTCTGAAAGGGAAGAAAAGGTAATGGCAGTTTGTAAAAAGAGGGAAAAAGTTCTTTGTCTTTGCTGCCACTCTAAACAATTTAGAGAGTTCAGTTCATTGTCACTGTCCCCGGCTGCCCTTCTCCTTTGCTGTTCTTGTGTTTCTTCAGGTTGTTTTTTAATGCTCCAAGCAGCATTAATAGAGAACTGGAAAGGTTCAGAACCACAAAGACGACCAAGAAGCAGGGAACCTCGCTAAAGGAATCAGGTGCAGATCATTTTATCCCTCAGCATTCCTCCATGTTCTTAGCAAGCAGAGACTGATTTTTAATGGAAGGAATGCTACAGATATGACATTGAAAGAGTGCTCCGGACCATGTAAACAGTCCTCCAGCTTGATAACCATAACCAGTTTTTGCTGTAGGAAGCATTTTGTTATATTTCAATTTCACCAGCTTGTCATTTACACTATTACAATGTTCTGCTGGGCCTCCGCCCAACCCTACCCAATCATGACTGGCTGTCTTGAAAAAGAAAATACCTGCTAAACCATCAATGAGGGAACCAACGCTATTGACTTGAGCTGCAAGAATAGAGAACAATTAGAGTTTTCTTATAGGCTCAGAGAGTCAAAAATCATTCTTTCTGGAACTGTGAAACATCAACCATTAGGAATTGAAACTGTCACCTCAGGAATTAACACCAACATGTGCAGCTGGACCCAAACAGCTCCGTAAGGCTGGAGATAACTGTGGGAAGCTGTCCACACCACAGCAGACATAATCAAAGGGACTTTGCAAAAGCATGGTCAGACTCAGGGATATTTCATCCTGTATCTTTCCTGCCTGCCCAACATGGGGCCTTTCAGGGCAGTGCCGGTGTCCTTCTAGTGCCACCAAGCAGTCACTTCCGTTAAACTCAATAGGATTGTCTGCTTTCGGGTTTTGACTGCATGGACTACATTGGTTGAACATCACTCATTAACCAAGGAAGGAGACACCATTGACTCTATTGGTGAATATTGTTGGGACAGTTATAGATATCGATAATGCATTGTACTCCAGCTGCCATGCTGAGTTAGATGCTGTCTGAACCGTAATCATTCGTCTACTGGAATATAAAGGCAACCAGTGGCTGCCTTAATGACAAGAAGGGAAAAAGCAAAAACTATGTAGATTACGACCCTTTTAGCAAATGAATCATTGTGAGAGATCGGGGAAAGAGAAACTTTCAGACAGATCCTGTGCAAAGTCAGACAAGGAGAACACAGTTCTCTGAAAAGTTCTGCCAGACTTCAAGCAAAGCCGACAGAACACCCAGACTTTTCAAAATTAGGTTATGATTCACTTTACCACCAATCCATTTATTTTACTAAGGAATTTACTTCTAAATTCTTGCAAATATCATTAGCTCTTTGGATGCATTTCTAATTGGATTAGAATTATAAACGTCGCAAACTAGACTCAACTGCCAGAGACAGAAAATCTGGACTACCCGTGTAATTAACACCTGTCCCTAGGCTAACAGGCATCACTGACCAAGAAATATGACCCTGGATCAGGATAACAGACCCTTCATCTAATGACATCACACTTTCAGCTTGTCATTCCTCATCTCACATTTCCTTGTGACGCTTTAGCATTTGTAAAACTATCTTTGGTGCTCATAAAATGAGCGTAATGGAAGCTCAACGCAGAATCACAAAGCATTTTCCTTGGCAGGTGGCTTTAGAGGTCACCTAATGCAGCTTTCCTCCACAATCAGGAGGCACCACAGGTCCATCCCTGATAGCATGTGGTTTGGTGCATCTATTTGCCCCAGATGACTCTGTGTCACTCACCTCCAGGATCCACTAGGCAACTGTTAACATTTCAGGCGAATCAGTAAAGTTCTGATACTATGCTATACAAATGGCGCAAGCACAAACAGGAGAGCATTTTTATTCTAGTTATCACTGTTCTGCTGAACCATTTGGTTTCCTGACCCATCCATTTTGAATTTTCCATATAACTTTCCCCTCATTTGAATCCTTTCCACTATGTTATCCTCAGATTTATTCTTTCATTCATAAGAAAGGCAGCACCAGCAGTACAAAATGTTTCTGAAAACTTCCCCACCAATCACTGCGCAGAGGACGATAACACACCCATTCACCAAAAGACATGTGTTTCATGAGCCCCAGAGAGATACAATGGAGAAAAGCACTTTGAATTTCACAAATGCCTTAAAATTCCAAGAATCTGGCTTTCTCGAACTGGTCAACAATTTCTTAAGCAAATAGCTCATTGACAACTATTTGTGTAAGGTCTTCTGGCTTCTACAGGGCTAGTTACTATGATGGAATAAAGAAATATTGTCTCAGATGGGGTTGTTTGCCATCAAAGTCTTTCACCATTTTACTGGGGAGACAAAACTAATACACAAGGCCAAAACTTAAATCATTAAGCTAACACTTAGCTTTTTGAAGAGGGATACATTTGTGGATTTGCTAAGTAGACTTCTGTTTCATATATTAACTCCAAGTGGGCCGCCTAAGACTCACTTTGACTTCAGGAACATTTCCTCTCCATTGAGCCCTCTTCTGAACCCTCTAGCTAATGCCATTCCCTAAGTATATTTTCCTACAGAACATTCCATTTTGGTGGCTGCTCTATCTCATTTCTATTTTATAAAATGCAAACATCAAAGTTAAACACTTTCCACACCTCTCCTGTATTAGTTTCCAAAATTCTCCATGCCAACATAGAAATAAGATTCCAAAATCTAAGAAGCTCCTTTATATATAAATAGATGTTAAGCAGTTTTAAATACTTACATGCCGTTCTTTTCCTACCTTTTTGCCAGCTTCTGTGCGTATCATGTTAACTAGAAAAAAATGAATAAAAAGGTAAGTAACAGGAAAAGAAAAATAGCCCAAAGTGAGCAGCAAGCAAAAGCTTCAAAGAAAACAGAGGAAAGAAATATATGTAAATCATTTGCCTGAGTCCTTATTTTTCTGTCTTCTTAGATTTTAGCCTTACAAGATTCAATTTCACACTAAACACAGCACAGCTAGCTGAGACAAGGGAGAGAGAGAGTGATTCGTTTAAGGTACATTGTAGAAGAAAATAACTCCATCCTTTTCTGAGCAAATTCATGTCAACTTCCCCTCCTCTGTAGATAAATAAAAGCATTTTTAAATAAACAGTCACCATAAATTTTGATGTTGCAAAAATAAATCCCCCAGATGTTCTGTGTTGCTTCAGGAGTAAAAAGCTTCCAAGGCATTGATTCTGAACATAATACTGTACTCTCTAAGAATACGTTGAACACGTCTCTAAATCCAGAATAGTATTATCAGGGAGATACAGCACATTTTACCATTTTAAGACATCTAGGACCTTGAATTCAATTTCTTTGGAAGTACAAAGTCAGACAAATAAACTGTTAAATACATTTTAAAAATCAAAAGGTGCTGCTTAACTATGTTTGGACTTATTACTTAAAACTAGAAAGAAACAGATATTTTTAAGTCAGGTAAAAAATAATGTTGAGTACTATTTGTTTATTAAAAAGTTAAAGTATTATACATGTTAAATACTCATCAAGAATAATGGACTGTCACAGCATCTAAATGAACACTGAATATGTTATATAAAAATATTCAAGTTGAGGTTCCAGAAATTACAGTCACAGACTTCAGAGCCCCTTACTCAAAGCTGAAGAAACTTTTTAAGAATTTTTTTAAAAACCAACAAAAAATTTTTTGAGACAGCTGTGCCCTCTGGAGGTGACATTTGGGAATTGAATAAACCTCCCCTAAACCAATAACAATGACTTTCCTAAAGAATTGAACTCGTGCTTGCAAATGCGAAGGAGGCTTAGAAGGTTTCGTTCACGTTCCTTTCATTGTGTCAGACCAGGTTTCAATGAATACTAATTTAGAATTTCAATTTAGAAGTGTTGGAATGGGCACAAAACATTTTGGTAGAGGGGATTAAAAGCTTGTGTTCAATATCTGGAATACAATGATTCGGAACATGCTGAATATGATGAAGAGAAAGAACAGCGGTTCCAAATCAAGTATCTTCCAAACCCCTTTATAGTGAACAGCATGGAGCGAGGACGGTTCCCCTTCACACCTGCCAACTGCACCCTCGGAGCAGGAGGCATCTCCCGACCCAGCAAATGGAATGTCTCGTCCTTTCAGAAAACTTCATCACCTCACTTATTTTTCTATCTGTCTTTGTATACATGGCTCCTAGGAAATGAAGCTACATTTCTCCATCAACAGAATATATTATTCCGGTGGAGAAAATCATGAGATAATAAGTATGTCTCTGTCGAAGTTTTTCCAGATAGGAATTCATAAACTTAGCTTTGTGTGTTTGGAATTGCAACAGAAAATAAAGGGGGGGAGGATATAATTATGGGAGGAGATTCAGGGAAGGAATCCCCAAAGCTGTCCTTACTTGATGTGAAACCCAAACAAAGCCGCCACTTCTAGAGAACGAAGACATCTTGTGTTTACCCTGGATGTGGATAAATGTTGTGTCTTTTTAAGCGAAGTGGGGAAGAACCTAAAAGAATTAAGTAATGCTAGTGCACCAGGAAAGAGTATAATTACTATCTGTCTAACTGTTGGAGAATAAACCTAAAATATCAGTGGGATGTGACTCTCTTAAGGAAACAGGTTCTTAGTGGGTGACTATATGCAGTGCCCGCAACGCCAAGAGAACCTGGGACAGAAAGTCCTCAAAGAAGGCAGCCAAGATCTTCTCCACCTCCAGTGAATTTGGGCCATAGCTGTAGCTTAAGCTGGACCCAAAGGCAGCTCCATTCTTGCCCCCATTTCCTCCCTCTTCCCCAGAGAGAGCTCTAAGACCCAGAGTTATTGGAAGGAACCTGGCTCTACCCACATCGCTTCCCGTTGCCCTGGTCCCAACCCGGTGAAAGGGGGTGACTCTTACCCTTGCAGTACACCGTGATCGCATTCACGGCGGGGACTTGGTGCACGGCCATGATGCATCTTTATTCTTTTCCCACGCCCTTCCCCTCACCTTCTCTCCAATGCAGCTCATCTCTTTAGTGAAATCAGGGGCAACCCTTAATTCAAATTCCCCCAGCTCCCACCCTCCCTAGCTGCCCAGGGGCCTCCCCACAGAAAAGGAGTCTCAAGGATGGCTCTCCTGAAGCTCCAGGTGACATCCACGTCTCACTGAGGACACACGCTCAGCTCCCCAAATATGAAAACGAAGACTTAGTGACAGGAAGTGGATGACAGGAGCACCCTGAGTCCCGCTGCCTTTCTCCCAGGGCGTGCACCTGTCCTCCCTGTCCTCCTTGCCCTCTGCTCACCTGTCCTCCCTGTCCTCCCTGCCCTCCCTGTCCTCCCTGCCCATTGCTCACCTGCACCTCCACCCCTCACCAACAAGGCTAAGGGAATGTGCTCATTCACAGACATTGGATTTCTATCTGACACACTAATCTCGAAAGGCCAAGGTGCATCCAGGACCAAAGAGACCGTTCTTTCTATCTGATCTTGAAGCACTTGCCCTCTCCAACCTTCTTGATCACCTCCTCACCTCTGTGTGAATGGGAATAAGAGCTCTTGCCAGGACACAGAGAATAAAAGGCATTTACTGACTTCCAGAAGGAAAAAAGGCCAGGGACACCACCCTGTGGGCCTCTGACATAGCAACAAAACAGCAATTAAATTTTAGGTATCAGGATGGCGTGCTTGGGGTCAGGGCCTGGCTCTGCCACTTACCTTACCGTCCTCATCGGGGTATAGTTTCTGAATGTCCATTTCTGTACCTGTAAAGTGAAAATAGTTACATTTCTCACAGGGCTGTTGCAGGCGCGGGGTGATGTAATACAGTCTACTTACACAGCACCCGGATGGTGTAAGCGTTGGGAGAAAATAAAACCCACCCAGGAAGCAGCTTAGAGAGAAGTGGCTGCTTTCTAGTGCATCTCCTTGGTGCCCAGGACAATTCAGGGCACTGTGAGGTTTACGATGCTGTAAGCATGGAGTCTGACCTTGAGACACCTACCATCAAGTTGGGAAGATGAGGCCACTCACCCAGGCAACGGGTTCACTTTCATAGAGATGGACTATGAATGTAAGAGTTCTTTCTCAATACAGACTTTTCTCCCCGAGCCTGTGATCTTGTGACCTTACCAGATTCTCCAGCCAGGTGGCACCTGCTTTGCCTCAACTCCTCACCTTGCCACTCCAGAAGCCTCACGGTGACCAGATTTGGATGGTTGAAGTGTCACACATAGAGAGGCCTGTCTGGGGAAACCCTCAGTTAGTGATCCACCATAGACTGGAAATGCCCAGCCAAGAGGTGAAGGGACAGCGCTATTCACTTCTGCTGAGGGGAAAGATCACATCAGACTTCCTTGAGGGACCGGGTAGGACTGGAGGTGGCTCACAGTGCTGTCATCTTCCCACTGCTGCTGCAACAGATTGCCACGAAGCTAGTGGCTGAAGTAGCACAGACTTGTTGTCATACAATTCTGGAAGGCAGGAGTCTAAATCAGTTTCCCTGGGCGAGAACCAAGGTGTCAGCAGGCCCACGTGTCTGCTGTTAGAACTGCAGGGAGATCTGTTCTCCTTGCTTTTCCAGGGTCTGGAGGCTGTCCGTACACTGGTTACTCTGGCCCCCTTCCCTCCAGCCTCTCATCCTTCCTGACTTTGACATTCCTTCCTCGGTGTCATAAAGACTCTTGTGATGACATTGGGCCCATTGGCAACATCTAAGATACTCCTCCCATCTCAAGGTCCCTAACGTAATCACATCTGCAAAGTCCTTTTTTGCCAGTAGGATAATAAGGTACTAGTCTCAAGGAACAGCAGGTGGACATTTCAGGGACCTCAGTACTTTGCTTAGCAACAGGTGCCTAATTCCCTGAATCAGGTGCCTGTGAACAAATCCTCACCCTCAAAATGATTCAGGAAAAAAAAAAAAAACTACCCATCTCTAGCCATTTCCTTGATCTGCCCTAAAACCAACTTGGAGATTAAACACATTTTCACAGAAGTAGCTTTGAAGTTTTCATTAGAAAAAGGTACTGGGCTCTAGATATCAAGAGAGAATGATCATTAAAATCTGCTTCTAGATGCAACTGGCAGGGCATCATTTAATAAGATTTGAAAACAGAACCTAGCATTCCTAACTTTAATGTTTGCAAACACCTGGTGTAATCACCATACCTATGTTCCCCTACCCTGCTTTCTAACTATTCTCTAAATTGACTTGATATTGCATTTTTTGACAGTTCAGTGACAGGCACAAATTATTTCACTGTTACCATGGTAACAAAGGCATCTCAAAACAGAAAAAAAATAAGATTAAAATAAAAGGAAGAGGGAATAGTCCAAATAAGCATCAATGACTTGTTGTCCAAGTGAAATCAGGTGCTAACTGGTCGGGCTTCGGGAATGTTCCACCAAGCGTTCTCCAAGGGTCCATGGGAAGCCACTCAGGCGAGCAAGAATCCTTGAGTGTAGCAAGAAGTAAGGGTTCAAAGTTTACAGAACCTTCTACTCTGCCTTCCTTATACATCTCTCTTATTTGGATCACTTCCTTTGTTTTTCATCTCCTCCTGCTTTCCCCTTCTGAACACATTAGTTACTATGGAAACATTGGTGTGAATGTCAGAAGGCTCAGCTCAGAAATGCTTCATAAAGTCAATTTATAGAATAGTCTGACATTTATCTCATGTTTGGGAAATTTAAAGAATTTCTGATATTCATGACCACGGACAGGGGTGTGTAATAAACATCGTGGTATATATGGATTTTAAAATTTGTTTTATACGCACTGAGAAAACATCAGGTTTTGTCTTTTAGGGGAAGAATAGCAACAAAAATGAGAGTGTGGTTTGGGATTTGAAATTGGATTCATTTTCCCTCAGTTCAGGGAGGATTGCCACCCTCTTGGTTTGTAAAGCTGACTAGAATCTCTTGTGTCAAAATAAATGCTTTTGGAAAAAATTATGGCTGGCTTATTTTTTTTAAACCTTAACCTGACAATAAGACAAATGGTATTATCCATAATAATATACACAGGGCAGCAAGACGTAGAAATGTTAAAGTCCATGCTGTAAAAATTCTTATTTCACCAAGATGAATTTTAGAGCTAGTGTTACCCAATGGAATAAAAATAATAGCTAATGATTCTAGCACATTTACAATGTGTCAGTCCCTTCCAATACTTTATATGTATTAGTTCATGTGATCTTCGCGATAGACTGACAAGGTAGACACTATCGTTACATTCCTTTTACACATGAGGAAACTAAGGCACAGAAGGGTTAAGTAATTTATCTAAATAAATGATGTGAGCAAGATTTAATCCAAAGCAGTCTGGCTCCAGAGCCTATATTTTGAACCATCATGCACAATTGGTTCTTTATTTAAAAAAAGCAAACTAATCCAAACAATTTGTGCAGATGGAGAGATTTGAGTTATCAGTTCTGGACTGATGAGATAACACAGGCATGGATTTTGAGTATTACCACACTGAAGATACTGTCCAAAACCATAAGGGTTGTCACAAAAGAGCTGAAGATACAATGGACCCCTAATGATTACAGTGTGATAATGAATACAGTTTACAATTAAATTTGGGCTCAGCCTTGTAGGCTATTGTATATCCTATTATGGCTAAAGGAGTAAAAATGTTTTGCTATATGATCAGCAGGAAAGCTAGTAATAGCTGAAAAGACCTTGAAATTAATTCCATGGTACTCCATCAGAAGAATTTTAGTCACAAAGTAAAATCCAGGGTCAATCTGTGAGGCAGCATCTCATCTTTGCCACCCAGTGCTGCCCATTTCCCCTGGCACCAACTCCCAGTTTTTGTTTGAGAAAGTCAGACCTGTTCAATTCATGTGTTTGACCTATCAGAGACCAGGGTCAACCAGATGACCTGAGGGCAAAAGCCAATCGGCACATCTCAAATCCCTTGACCTCAGTGACTTGTTCAAAGATAGGGGTTGACTCAGTCAGGGCCAATGAAACATCATAAGATTTTTGCTGAAATGCTCAGCCAGAGGATAGGAAACTAGAGTGTGGAATGAGCTTCTCTTAGCCCCAAGAAGGTGGCTTAGAACTAACAGAGGCTACTGGGTAGAGACTGAAGCCATGGGCCAAAGAAGAATGTAAAAGATTAAGAGAAACCCAGCCACATGCCATCATTGGAGCCCTGAAATTAAGTGTCCAGAGTCCTTAGACTTTTCAATTACTGAACTATTAAATTTCATCTCCTTCTCCCTCCTCTTCCATCTCCTCCTCCTCCCCTTCTTTTAATTTTTTCCTCCTCTTCTTTCCTTCTTCTCTTTCTCCACCTCCTTCCTTCCCCTCCTTCCTCCACTTCCTCCTCCTTTTTTTCTTTCTCCTTCCCTTTCCTCTTTTCCTGATCTAAGCACTTTGACCTGGCTTACAGGAAAAAGAAAAAGGCGAAACAGATACAACACAGAGCAACATGTGCATTATGGGAACAGACACTATATCCATAAATAAGCAGTCCCACAAGTACTGAGATTCCAAAATTCATAAAACTCTCAAAACTAAAACTCTCTTAGTAACTACTTGTTGACAAAACAAACATGATGTATAGGTACACTAAGCTGTTTGTAGTGTCTATTTATCCTACTTAATGTCCCTATGTTTTGCTGTAGAGCAATCAATATTTGTGATTACAGGATGCCACTCAGATTCTATTAAACTGTCATGTTATATAAGGTGCACAAATTCTTACAATTATTAAATCTAAACACTTATAAATTCTGAAGCCCCCAAAGTTTTGGATAAAACTTTATCACATTATAAAATGAATGCATGAATCAATTGACTGCATAAGTGCTTAACCTCTCAATAAGATAGAACCTGCATTAGCCGGTGACATGCGTTGTGAACCGCAAGATGAAATCAGCCATCATACCAAAATTATATTGAAAGCAAAATTATGCTTTCATGCCAAACAATAAACATACATCAAGTCAAGCCCTGCTGTGATAAATATTCAGACAAGGCGAAAATTCATAAGTGTAAGGCAAGTACAAGAGGAATCCACTGTGTCACAAGAAGAACTTAGAGAACAGAAAATCTGGAAGGGAGCAGCTCCCCAACTCATCATCCTGCCCTCCAGCAACCATAAACACAAACTCTATGTGAAAGAATTATGATGCTGATGTATGCGAGGATGACACTGATTAAGTCTTAAAATCTATGTCCCATGTTTGTGTGGGATTTATTCCGAGACCTCCTCCCTGAGTTCTCACAAGATAGATGATTGATGGACAGATAGAGAGATAGAGAGATAATAGATACAGTGTTATTTGCTTTTCATTTAGCTTTTCAACCAAAAAAATGATCATGCTGTATGTCTTAGTTACTTTTCTCTCATTGCTGAGACAAAATACCTGAAGCCCGAAATTAAGGAAGGAAAGGTTTATTTAGCTCACCGTTTGTGGAGATCTCAGTCCACACTCAGCTGGCTCCAAGACAGGGTGGTGTGATGGAAGGGCAGCTGCTCAGTGTGGAAGACCACAAAAATAACGAGAGCAAAAGGAGATAAAAAGGGAGGAGTAAGAGCTTCTCTTTCCCTCCCTTACATTTTATGCCAGCTCCCCACCCCAGGGTGGGTGTAGCTCTCACACCCATAATCCCAGCATTGGACCATGAATCAATCACAAACTCTAGATGTCCACTCCCATGACTGCATGAGGCTTTTCAGGTACATCTACACACAAACCATAACACTACACAGTAGTAGAAAGAGTACTGGAAACTAAATAAAACTTATTCCAAAGCAGCAAAGCTCAGAGGGATTTTATTGTTTTTTGTTTTGTTTTGTTTTGTTTTGTTTGGTGGTATTGGGGATTGAACTCAGGGTTTATGCATGCTAGGCAAGCACTCTACCACTGAGCTATCTCACCAGCCTCAGAGCTTGACTCATCTGTCTTCTTCTTTCTATCCAGCTCCCGAAACACAATAGCTAATACACAGTATGCATTGCCACTGCACTTTATTAACAAGTCAAATAAATACTAAATTCTGATACCTCTGCCACTTGGCAACACTGACAAGCTGTCAATGGGACAATTGACAGAGGGTGAAAAAGAAGCTAAAGGAAGAAAAAACCCAGAGGTTTTGACCTCACTGAAGCAGAAAGATCTCCACGGGCCTCTCATCAGTTGTAGAGAAATTAAATTTAGGTCAATGACCCTTGAGAAACCTTCTAGCCCTGTGATTACGTGATTTTTCTGCACTCAAAGAAAAGAAAAATTTTAAAAGATGCAGAGAGAAGTGTATGTAAATTATTTGAAACACTAGCTAATAGGGCCTGGAATTATTCCTAAATTTGAAGAAGATTCTCTGGAATTTGTAAGAGGAATAAATATCTATCGCATTCATATATATGAAAAAATTATGCCTAAAGTATTGCACTATTGTTAAGAGACGAATCCTAAAAAATTTCCCAGCTTAAAATAACCCACACATTAATATGAGAAAGAGTGAATCCTTCTCTCCCTGTTGATAAATCTTCTAATGCCCAAAACACCAAACGGTAAGAGCCCAGCTGGCTTTCAGATCTCCTCTCCCCATAGCCAAACCCAGAACACTGCTGATTTTTTCTACCTTCATGACTGCTCAAATCCAACCTCTTTTGCAGAGGAATGACTGTTAACTATTCCCTCTCCTACCCAGTTTCTCTTCCAGTCTTTCTTTCACATAATTGCCAGATTAATTTTCCTGGGGAAAATCTTTAATCCCATGACTCTGCGTCAAAACCTTCAATAGCTCCCTATTACCCTGAGCAGTGCTGCACTAACTTTGACAGAATGAAACTGCATCACCCTCTTTGCACGCCTCTTTCTTAAACTACTGTCCTCCTTTTTGTCCTTTAAGATGCTGGAATTCCTTAGCCCTTGCTCACAGCCCCTCTCCATTTCATACCGTCCCCTAGGTGACCCCATTACAAAGACTTCATTAACACCTAGATGCCAATACATCTCCTTATTTCTTTTTAAAATTGTGATAAAATACATAAAAGACAACATTTATGTTTTTTATCAGTCCATATTTGAAGGACACAATGATTACACGGATCATGAGGAGTTGGTTCCTACATATAACACATTTTCGCTTTTTTCAATTTCTTTGCCTCCCCTCCCTTTCCCTTCCCTCCTTCTCTTGGTCTTTTCCCCTCCCCTTTTTTTGCAAAAGACCTGTCTGCCTGTGTTGTATTATCTTCGATTTGCTCTTTAATTTACTTACATTTTTGGTTTGTTACATAAGAGAAGCCAAGTGGTAGTTAAGTATATGTGTCTGATTCATTGCGTTTCACTTGACATTGTGGTCTCAAGGTGCATCTATGTTCCTACAGATGATTCAGATTTAGCCCTCTTATGGCAAAGCAACACTCCACTGTGTATAAATACATTTTATTTATCTGTTCATTTGTTGATGGGCATATGGCCCACTTTCAAGGTTTAGCTGTTATGAAATGTGCTGCTATAAACCTGGGTATGTACGTATCACTGTAATATGATGTCTTTAACTCTTTAGGGAAGACACCTAAAAGGAATAGCTGGATGAAATTTCTGTTCTTTGTTTGTTTTGAGGAACCTCCATACTGATATCTATACAGGTACTATTTCACATTTCCATCAACAATGTAAAAGGGTTCCTTTTTCCCCACAGATTCACCACCATTTGTTATTGTTTGATTTCTTGATGCTAGCCATTCTTTCCAAGGTAAGACAGAATCTCATTATTGTTTTAATTTGCGTAGCTGTAATGGCCAGAGATGTTGAACATTTTTCCATGTATTTATTGGCCACTTGTACTTCTTCTTGAGAGACTGTCTATTCATTTCTGTTGTCCATTTTTTATTGGGTCTTTTATTTGGGGGGGGTCTAATTTTTTTGGGTTACTTATATATTCTAGACATTAATTTTCTGTCCAAGGAATATTTTTCCCACTCTGTAGGTTGTTTCTTCACTCTGTTGGTTGTGTCTTTTGCTGTGAAGAAGCTTTTTAGTTTGATGTAATCTCATTCATTGATTCTTTTTCTTTTTTGGTACCAGGAGTCAAACTCAGGACCTTACACATGCCAGGCAGGCGCTTGTGCCACTGAGCTATATCCCTGGCCCTATTCATTGACTTTTAATGTTATTTCTTATGCATTTGGGGTTCTGTTCAGAAAGTCTTTGCCTACGCCTTCAAGAGATTTACCTAGTTTATATTCTAGTCAAGTATTTCTGTTTTAATATTTAAATCTTTGATCCATTTTAATTTTAGCCTAGTACATAGTAAAATATATGGATTTAGACTCAGTCTTCTGTATATAGTGGCCAGTCTTCCCAGCTCCGTTTATGAAAGAGGCTGTCTTTTATCCAGGGTGTGTTCCTAGCTCCTTTTTCAAGTCAGCTGGAAGTGCCTGGGATTGTTTCTGCATCATCTATTCTGTTCCACTGATCTACAGGTCTGTTTTGGGGTCATTATGTCATTTATAATTTCGTGTACAATTCAGTGATGCTGATGTGTGCACAGCATTGGGTAATCATCACCATTATCTAGTTCCAGAGCACTTATCACCATCTTACATGGAATCCCCATGTCCATTAGGTAGTTACTCCCTATTTTCTCCCATCCCTTGGCCTCAGGTGACCACTGTCTGCTTTCCATCTCTGTGGATTTACCAAACTTGTACATTCCATCTCAACAGAATCTTACCATGTATGGTCATTTGTGTCTGTAATCTTTCACTTAGCTCAATGTTTTCAAAGTACATTCATGTTGGAGCATGTATCCCACTTCCATCATCTGCAGGACTGGGTAATATTCCATTGTATGGATAAAACACATTTTGTTTCTTTGTTTATCTGTTGATAGACATGTGCATTGTTTTTATCTTTTTTCAGTTGTGAGTAATGCTGTGAGTTCTAGTACAGTATATAAGTTTTTGCTTGAGTACCTGTTTTTAATTCTTAGGGGCATATATTCAGGAGCTGAATTACTCAGTCTTAGTAGTGCTTCTATGTTTAACTTATTGACAAATTGCCAAAGTGTTCTCCACCGTGACTGCACCGTTTTACATTTCCACCAGTAACATAGGAGCGTGAACATTAATTATAATTATTGGCTTTGCTGGATTAAGAAATACCTACCAGATTAACAAAGCCCACTTCTAGCTGTGTCTATGAAGATATTTCTAGAGATGATTGGAGTGTGGGCCAGCACACTGAGTGGGTGGTGGCACCATCTAAGGGGTTTGCAAGCCAAATGGAATGAAAGAGGAAGGAGGAAGTCACCCTGTATTTGAAATTCATTCTTTGCTGCGCATGGTGGTGCACACCTGTAATCCAGCACTCAGGAGGCTGAGGCAGGAGGATCACTGTGAGTTCAACACTCACCTGGGCTACATAGTGAGCTCAAGGTCAGCCTGAACTGCATAGCGGAAAAAAAAACAAACAAACTGAAACTCAATGTTCTTAAGCAGGTGTGTCTTTTGCTACTGCGACCACCTATGGACTAAAGACTCCAGTTTCTCCCACCTTTCTACACAGACACTCCAGCAGCTCTCCAGGGGCTTCCGGTCCTTCAGACTCCAAATGGTGCAACATCCTTGACCCCTCCTCTTTCATATCTCCTGGCTCTTGGGACTCCTGGATCCACCGGCTCTCCCACGTGCAAACGGACATTGTGGACCATCCTGTCTCTGATCTGGTACGCCTATCTAGCAAATCCCCTTGCATAATTATAGGGTTCCAATTTCTTCACATTCTTGTCAATACTTATTTTCTGCTTTTTAAATTATGACCACCCTAATGCTTGAGAAGTTGTACCTCATAATAGCTTGGATCTGCATATACGTAGTGACCAGTGAAGCTGAGCATCTTTGGATGCACTTGTGAGCCATTTGCATACCTTC
This sequence comes from Chinchilla lanigera, assembly GCF_000276665.1. Classification (NCBI taxonomy): domain Eukaryota; kingdom Metazoa; phylum Chordata; class Mammalia; order Rodentia; family Chinchillidae; genus Chinchilla; species Chinchilla lanigera. The sequence goes on along the minus strand of NW_004955405.1, from coordinate 33,131,662 downwards.
TATGGAAAAAAAAAGTCTCTGTCATCTTTCACCCACTTTTAAGTTGGGTTATGTTTTTTATTGTCAATTTATAAAGTGTACGCATTGTAAACAATATGTCCTTATTAGGTACATTATCTGAAAATATTTTCTAGCTGTGTCTATGAAGATATTTCTTTTTTAAAACTTTCTATGAAGATATTTTCTTTTTACTTTCCTGATAGTGTCCTTTGACATACAAGCTTTTAACTCTGACAAAGTCCAAACTATCCATTTTGCCTGGCATTTCTGCTTGTGGTGTTATTTATAAGAAACTGTTGATAAGCCTAAGGTCATGAGGATTTTTCCGTTTTTCTTCCAAGAGTGTCAAAGTTTTAGCTCTTATACTCATGACTGTGAGTTATTTTTTTTAAATTTTATTTTAAAGAGAGTAGTATATGAGAAACAAACAAACAAACAAAAAATAGAACAGTAGTGGCATACCAGTATTACGAACATAAACAAAAGAAAGCAAGATCATTCAAAGTGATACAGGGTCTCAAGACAAAATAATATGAATCAACAGTGGCTGTTACATTGCATATCGCTATCCTCAACTACATTGCTCAGATTACCAGATGTAAGAATGAAAGATTGCTCAAACTATTAAAGAGAATAGGAAAATAATTCTTTGATAAAACCTCAGAGATAATATAGAGTTTCACTAGACAAAATGGTAGGAGGTTACCATTGTAATTCCAGTGCATATTGTTACCTTCAAATCAGTTGCTCAGACCACCAGACCCAAGCACACAAAGTCGATCAGAACACAAAAAATTTTAAGCATTGACTGTTCAATGCTTTTTTTTATATTATGTAAGGCAAAGGCCAAACTTCATTTATTTATATGTGATTTTCTACTCATTCTATCACTAGACAGAGAACCAAACAATTAAAAGCCCTTGGGATGTTGTCACAAATCAATTGATTGTTTGGGATGTGTGGGAAACCCCATTATTTCTCACACAGACTTCACCCCTAAGTGTAAGCCTCAATATGTCAGTCCACTGGGCTATTAAACTTTCCTGTTTCAGCATTTTCCAAAGAGATTCTGTGGTCTCTACCCTCCCTAAATTCTAAATACATCATTCCCAAAGACAACCTTTCATCTAGCTATACAAGCAAAACATATCTCTCCACCTACACTTTCCATATCTAATTTGTGTTAACTAAATCTCCCCAAAATATTTTGAAGCTAATTCTCTCCAGCTCTTCGGCCACCGCCGAACCAAGACACTGTGGTCAACTCCCTGGACCACTAAAATAGTCTCCGAAGTAGAATCATTTCTCTATGTCCATCTTGCACTGTTTTAAACTATTCTTAGGGACATGGTTTGTAAAAGACAAATCAAATCATCCACTCCTCTTTCCTCTGCATCCCCTCTTCAAATCTACTCTGTTTGAAATCCAGTGTCTTCCCAGTACTGTAGGACAAAGACGCACTCACCACAGAACCGGATTCTGACCTTCCCCCAGCCTGATCACATACCTCTATCCTCACTCACATAACTGCTTCCCAATCTTCAGGCCTCACATCCAGGGTCACTTATTCAATTGATGACTGCTAAATAAAGTCACTTTACTAATTGTGATTACAGCACATGGTACATGTCTTGACAGAACTATTTACAACTTGAAATTACATATCTTTGGAACTATTTGCTTTATGTTTCTTGTCCTCTAGATTCAAATCTTCATGAAGTCCATCCATTGTAAACTAGAAACTTCAAGACCCTTCATGATGCAACTTTTCTAGTCTTATTCACAACTGTTCTCTTTCAAACTCCCAATTTCCTTCTTGATTAAACCGGGTAAATGTTCTACCATTATATTCTATTGACATTGTTCTTTACCTATCTCTTCTTATTTTATTTCTCTATATTTACTATGTTATCACTCGAGCTTACCCTCATTTTTCATGCATTTGTTTAGTTTTAATTTATTTATTGAGTGCCTACTTTGTACCAAGTCCTACGCTGGAAATACAGGACAGGAGATACAGAACAGAGTAAGCATTGGTTCAGACACAAAAGAAAGCATAGAAAAAAAATCTATGAACAACTAGCTACAACTGCAGCTCTAGGTATAAGGTGAAAAGACTTTTATAAGTTATTCTGACAACAGAAAAGATAATGGGTATCTCTGCCTGAGAGTGGCAGCAGCGCTTCAAAACAGAATGTGTCATTTTAGCAAGGTCTTGCAAGAAGACTAAGAGTGGGAAGAAGTAGTTTGCAGGCCTCACCATTGGTACAAAGGTAAATCACAATGAATATGTTCCCAAACCTACCGATTCCAGGAGCAGCAAGTGGTCCAAAGCATCTGGCGCACATATCTGACTCAAAGGTAGGGGTCCAAACAAAAAGCCCATTGAATGCCACTGGTGGGTCCCGCCTTGATCAATTATTCATTTCTTTCTCATCAAAAGGAAAAGTATAAATTTCTAATAAAGTATTAATGTGTTGGAAGACAAAATAATAGCAATACATTGTGACATAGAGCTCTGCGGTGCGTAGACCTTACCTAAGCTGCCTCCTGTGAATCCCCTCCCAGGGGTTCCCTCTCCCTGGGGTTTGGGTAGAAAATGTAACTTACTCTACATCAAGTCAGTGTGACTGAGGTGAAGGAATTTAGTTGTGATGAAGGTCCTAAACTGCTGGTTTTGACTTATTAAAATGGAGATTATTCAGGGGAAGAGTGACCCATTCAACTGAAAGAAGACCTGGACCCTCCCTGAAAGAGGAAACTCTCCTCATTATTGGAGAAGCCCATATGGCTAAGCCCACAGGAAGTGCAAACTGACAGAAACAAAGACAGTGTTCTTGGTCATGCAGCCAGAGAATGAATTCTGCCAACTACTGGAGCCATCTTGGAGATGAATTCTCTCCAGTCAAGTCTCCAGAAGAGAACACAGCCCTGATCAACCAACACTTGGACTGTAGTTCCGTGAGGCCCTGAGTAAAGGACTCAGGTGAGCATCTCAAACTCTTAAGCTAGAGAAAATGTACAGTAATAAATAGGAGTTAGTTGAAGCTACTAAGCTTTTGGCAGTTGGTTATGCAGAAATAGCAAATGAGCACAGAATTGACGCTAGATAAGATATTTCTTGTTGTTGTTGCTGTCATGCATTTTTTAATGTTTTTGCCTAAATGGCCTGAATATTTAATCCCTTAGATATTTAACTGACAGAATACACTGGTTAGAACAAAATGTAAATGTGTTTCTAGCCAACTCACCAATAATGTAAAGTGACAATAGAATATTTTGAGGTGATGTATTCGACTTCGTAGTACGATATGTAATTATTTTCTGGTTGCTCAGATTCTTACTCTTAGCAGTTTCTTTGGTCTTTAATGAATCAATTGCTCTCAGATAAAGAAAAAAATGCAGAAGTGTGTCGGCTTTGAGGATCAAAACACAGCCATTAAGAAACAAATGGAAGAGTGCGTTGACTATACAACACACAAACTCACACAAAATCCACAGCTTGTTTTTGCTGCCGTGTGGTCCTGGCCTCTGTTACTTGGGTCAGTATCATAGGAATAATTTTATAATAGGGAGTTGATGACCCAGCACCAAATAAGTCACTGCTGTGACTGATATGACCAATTTATATATAATAAAAGCAGAGAAGGAATTGAGAGTCCCCGTGATCATTTGAAATGAGAATATTATGCTTTAAATTATACTGTTCATCTTGATTATGAAATAAATTTACAAGCAGTATGATAAACACATATGGTAAAAAATTTAACTATAACGTTGTTTTCATCTAATACGCCAGACTTGACAAATATCATTCGAGATATTTTTGTCAAGAATCTAACATACTCCCTATACAAAACCTAGCAAAGATAATTAGAAACTTATATTGCATATAAAAGTAGAATTAAATTGAAATTCAAGTGAAAATATGTAACAGTAAAAGAAAAACGAACCCTCTTTGGCCGTGTTAGAATTTACCTCCGAAATAAAAAATGGGTCATTACTCAAATATAAGTTATAACTTACATATGTGGGACAGAAAATGTTCAGTTGTTGGTGGAAACTCTCTTACATTCCTGTTCAATCGTTTCATGTTTAAAATTCTGAGAATTAAGCTAGATGGATACTTATTAAACATGAAAGAGCCTTCTCAAATCAGTAGCCCATCTAGTCTTTAACCAGTAGTTTCTAGATACACTGCAATAAATTGCTATTCTTCATGAAGGTCTGCTTATTTCACCCTGTAAACTTTCATTCCAATCTTTTTATGGTTTCAGCCCTCCCTGTTTCTCACCTGGACTGCTAAATAGTCTCCTAAATGACATTGCTGCCCGTGGTTTAATTGTCTCAGATCTGTATCCTCTTTCTAAATTTGATATGTCACAGCGCTACTTAAAACCCATCACCGGTCCATCTTTGTTCTCAGAAGAAAATCCTAGTGGCCCGGCCTGTCCTCAGAGCTGCTGGTGATCTGACCCAGCTCAGCTCTGTTGCCCCGATGCCCTGTCCCTTGGCCCTGACAAGTCTTGCACAAGATTTCCAGCCTCAGTCTGGGAGGCACTTTTCCCTCCCTCCCTCTCCACCAGGCCTACATCTACATATTTTTAATTCTCAGTTCATGCCTTCTACCTCACATTTACCCCTTATAACCTCTAGGAAACCTTGGGTAGCACTCTACCTATGCAGGTTACAGCTAATGCCCCCCTCTGCCTCTTCCCTGTGCATATACATGCATTCCCTAGCTTGTAGCACATTATAGTTTCATGTCTACATCTGCCTTTCCTCCTCGCTGAATGTGCTCTTGAGTATGATCCCATTGTTCAGCACATGGGAGGTGACTAAAAATGAAGACAAGGATTCAAGTGTGAGCCTTGTCAGATGGAAGCTCTCGCCTAAGCACAGGCCACAATGGAGCCTTCTGTGAGCATGGCCCTATCAGGATGTGAGGCCTTAAAATATTACCTACCACTAATTCTGGCAAAGACCCCAACAAAACCAACCTTCCAGATAGGGAGGTCCTACAGACTCACCAGAGTAATCTCCTGCACTCAGAATGTGTTATTCCCCTTGCAAACTTTAAAGGCCAGACCTGATGTACAAAATGAACATCAGCTACATTTACCTAACAAAGCTGAAGATAGTGGCTGCATTTAAGGCCCCTCATATTCTCTATAGAGGAAGGTAGGACAGACAGCCATTGTCCCCATTTGGCAAACATCCCTCTGTGTAAACCTCACCCATGCCTTACAAATCCCGCCCTCTCCTGCCCCACCAATGTCACCAGTCCTCTCTGTAGAGACTTCTTTGTCTGGCCCCTGTCCCAATAGTTCCCTACTACTACATTTAGACAACTTCATTCTTCATCAAAGTCAATAACTTTGTTATTTAAGGAGAGTTCAATAACTATAGCAATATTTAGACATCCAAATTGTCTTCAGTTTCATTTGACAGATAAAAATTTAGTGTGATGTTCATTTTTAAAATGAGAGATAAAATGTTTCCTCATTTCACTGGTACTCAAATAATAGAGTAGGTGTCTTTTGACATAAGATGTGCTTCAAATGAATTTTCAAAGTTCAATTTGTCTGCATGCAAAATGAAGCATAATTGATTTCTGACATTTTAATTTTAAGTGAACTGGTTGTCAGATTTCACTTGAGTGGGACCCACAATATCTACATCAAGGACATGTCAACTATGTTCAGCCATTATTGTCATTTTACTCTGTGCATAAATTTACCTCACTATTACAAAAACTATTATTTGACGTGTAGAGAAGGATTGTAGTTAATCAAATTTCAAGTTTATTGTGTATATCAAATACACCACAAAGAAATTAATAATCTATAGCACTTCCTACTTATATGCAACAGAATTCAACAATTGGTAACATTTATATAACTTCTATGGAGGTCAAAGCATCATACAAAACATGGCATGTACATAGAGAACTCCGAGAGCGCTTCTGCCCAGTGAGGAAACAGACAATGAGAAAAATCTTCCAAATTATGTAAGAATTAAAATAATGGTAAAAAATGAATTTTTTATCACAGAAGAGACCATTCCCTCAGGTCAAGTAAAAATACCACAAAGCAGAGACATGTAAGACAGGCTGTGAATGTTTCATAAAGTTTGACAGTGAGCTGTGGAAAGGGGCAGCACTCTTAGGACCTGAAACCGGAGTATCCAGTGCACGACGTGTGTGGAGTGGGAGGAGATAAGTCTGCAAGGAAGGGCCACGACACCACACAATGGCCTTTTTCTGAGGACAACTAGATTTTCCTTTTGGTGATGATGGTGACATCCGAACCAAGCTGATGTCTCATAGAGTCAAAGAATGGAATTGTGGACAAGGAAGCAGTTAAGGGGGAGAGAAGAAATAAACCTTTCAGTAGCTGGGAGGGGTTCCAAGTGGGTCTTCGGGTGAGCTCTTGTCCAGAGTGTTTTACAGATAAGCAGAGTGTGGGAATTTGTTCAGTGTCCAGTGGTTCTCTATTACAGCTGGACCTCTGGGTTTAAAATGACCAATGGAGACTGAGGCTTTCTAATGCAGTTCAAAAGAAAAACCAGTTGCTCAGCATTTTTTAATTCCTCAAACTGCAGCCCACAACTCTAGATGTAGGGAGGAATGGTTAACTTGGTGCATTCCATTCTGCCTAATTGCCTGTTCTTACTAACTCATATCGTTTTTGCCACATTTACTTTCAGTTCTCTAACCTTAGCTATCTATATGGCTTGAGTTAGTTCTTAACCTGGTGTATGTGCTAAATTAATCTGTTTTCATTGTAAAGCCAAACAGTCTTACAAACCTTAGTAATGCAGAGTGCTGTAAACTACAACAGCCAAGTTAGAAGTTACTTAAATTCACCTATTGCCACATAATAAACAAGTAAAAAGCCAGTGGGATTTAGTAAGCATTTATTCTTGGCTGGGCTACACTAAATTGGGTTTGACTGAGCATCTTGGTTAAGACATCTCTGCATATATTTCTCATCTTCCTCTAGAATCCAGCAGCTAGTCTAGGGAGGTGTGTGTGTGTGGGGAGGGGGGGTCCATGTCAAAAGCACAAGAGAAATTAAAGCATACAGGGTCTCTTAGTACTAGGCTTGGAATAGCATTATTTCTGCTTTAGTGGCCAGAGCAAACCGCATGTTCAAACAGTCCCACAGTAGAGAACTCTAACGCCAAATGCCAAAGGAGAGAAATATGCCAGAAATGGAATCCTAGAGACAATAACGCAATGTACTGCACAGTCTGCCTTCTGGGCCACAAGTATTCATATTCCTCTCAAATACAATGTATGGCCACCACTAGCCAAGAACTTATAAGAGTTACATCCAATCTTAGTATCAGGCTCAAAGTTTAGGATCTTGTGATCTATATTAGGTACAGAAGTTTTTCTCATTATAATGAAAACAATAATTGCTCTTTGTTCAAGGAGCAATGAACAAAAGAATGAACTATTTATCTGCATTCTCTCTCCTCTCTCTCTCTCTCTCACACACACACACACACACACCTACACACAAAACAGAGAACACTTACTTACAGTGATGCACTGGGGACAGGATAATTGCAATAAAAACTCTCATTTAAGAAGAGTAGGAGGTGCACAGCAGACTCACATTATTGTGGCCCAAGGGGCAGATGTGCAGTACATTGCACCATTGTCTCTAGAATTTCACTTCCACTATATTTCTCTCCTTTGGCATTTGGCTTTAGAGTTCTCTATTGTGGGACTGTTTGAACATGCGGTTTGCTCTGGCCACTAAAGCAGAAATAATGCTATTCCAACCCTAGGACTAAGAGATCCTGTATGCTTTAATTTCTCTTGTGCTTTTGACATAGACCCCACCACACCACACACACACACACACACACACACACACAGAGGGTCTACTAAACAAACAGATATAACAGAGGTTATACAAATGTATAAGAAATTACTAGATTGGCTTATGACAGTCAGCTACAGAGTCAGGTGAGGAGTTCCGCAGAGGGCTGAAGGGCTTGGTCCAAGGTCTGGAGCTCACTGCAATGTTCTGTGCAACTGTATATCAGGAGGCTGTTGGGTCTGCAACAGAATGCTGAAGAATCTAAGAAAAAGGCTGGGGATCTGCATCGGTTGGTTGAAGAATCTACACCAGAAGGCTGAAGAGTGTATGCTGGAAGGTTGAAGCATCCGAAGCAGAAACCAAAACGTCTGTGCTAGAACCCAGAGATGATGTCCAGCCTGAAGACAAAGACTGGAGCTCCTCCAAAGAACAGCAGCCAGTCAGTCCTTTCTCATTTCCCTTTTATATTGTGCAGGCAACAAGCTGCACAATGGTGGGTCCTCTACACCTTAGGGTGTAGACAGCCACCATAGGGCAGGTCCTCTACACCCTAGGATGTAGAATTGCTGAGTCAATTTAGTTAAGCTTCTAACTTATCAATTTGACACAATCATCTGTTTCACACAGCAGTTCTGAAGCCTCAGTGGGCAAGTGCTGAATGGGACGTTTTGGTTTCTGTTCCCTGTGAGGACTTTCTCAGTGCATTTCTCTTGACTCTGTCCTTTGAGATCTTCATTTTTTTATCTGTATCCTCAGTTACAAGGTACAAGGTAGAACAGTGGTTCTCACAATGTGGCTTTGGGAGCCTTGAGAGTCTCTAAGTTACTTGGGGACCCTGATGATTTTATCTATTCTGATACCCCTTAAAGATTCCATCTCTAAAATGATATAATCAGATTAAGTTTCCATATTCTTAATACCTCACTATCGGGATTAATTCAAGTTTCTGAAGGGGCAAACCATAGCATCTTCATTGGGAGAAGGCAATAGAATCAAGAGACTGAATATATTTCTATACTTGTACGCAAACCTATAGAGAGAAGATGTATAATATAAGCATATATACATGTGTATTGCATATATATTCTTTTGCATATATATTCAATATATATGAATATATATTGCATATATATTCTTTTAATGTTCTTTTTTCAAGTGCGTGTTAATGTCACATGATGACATGGAAGTTATTGTATCTATTTAATGTATCTTAATAAGTATCAATCCCCTCCCCCAACCCCACTATCTCCTACTTGTCCCCTTCCCCAACTCCAGAAATCTCCCTTCTGGTTCCCTGTCCTTTCTTTTATTTCAATTATTAATTTAGGGGCCTGGGGATATAGCTCAGCGGCACAGTGCCTGCCTGGCAAGAGTGAGTTCATGAGTTCGATTCCCAGTACAAAAAAAAAAAAAAATCAATTATTAATTTATTTCTTTTTTAAGTTTTGTCATATAAAAAATACACTTTCTAAGTCAGGTTAACATTTCCAAATTCTGAAGCTAAAAACTTAGGTGAGAAACATTTGAAAAGCAGAAGATTTTTCTACAATTGATGCTAAGAAGTCAAAGATTGCATTCAGAACCTCCAGTTGATGTTCTGGGAGGGTTATACGAAGACTAGCAGAAGCAATCTCAGCATATAAACCACCTTTGTCTCACCTAATGCCCTCTTTAGATTACGGTGATCAGACTCCATTCTCTGTGCCTAGAACAAAGACTGAATTCACTCTGCAGAAGGACATTGCCAAAAGCCTCTCATTTTACTAGGTCTATTTCAAATTGTTTAATAGTATTCCCAAAAATTTGGTACTTAGATTTGATAAGGCTAATCTAAAAAAGGAAAGTAAAAGCTTAATCTCTCTCATAAACATAGATGAAATAATCCTAAAAACTAGCACAGTAAATCTAAGCTAATTAGGTTTGTTCAGAGTCCAAGGATGTTTTAATACTTAAAAATCAATATAAATCACTACATTCATAGAATTGAAAGGAAAATTATATGTTAATACATGGAGTAAAAGCAGTTAATAAAACTCATTCACAATTAAAACAAAAAAAAACACCTCTTAGGAAACTAGAAATAGAAGTTAACTGAATATTTTGTGCCTCTCTTCTACCACTTTTTTAGAGAAGTTTTCCCCAAGAAATGTGGACATTTTTCTATTCTGAAGTTTAAAAATTAGCTTTATGTTTCAATGTTGCTATGTGCATGAAATTTTTATGTCTTTAGAATTTTTGTGTCTTTCCAGTGAATTGAAACTTAAAATGTTAGGAAGTATCTTCTTTATCTCCAGTGATTTTTTTGGCTTAAAGTTTAGTCTGCTATTAGCACCAGGTTTTTGCTAGATTTTGCAAAGTTTACAAGTAAATTTTCCCATTTTTTTCATTCTTTCTGTAGCCTAATATTTCAAAATATGTATCTTGTTATTAGCACTTAGCTTTAAAAAACCTAGTGTAGTGGATTGACAACTGGTGATCAATTTATAATCCCCAGCTGAACTGAGTAAGCGTGGTGCTGGGTGTGGGAGGCCCACCTGGGGATTGTTGCCAGCAGCATAAGAGGTAGAACTGGAGAAGGAGAAGGAGGCTGTTGGGAGCAGAGAGAGGCCATTGGGAGCTGGTAGGAGCTGTAAGGAGCTGTCTGTTGTTTTGGAGGAGCTCGTTATGCTGGCTTTCCTGATGAACTTGGCTGTTTTCATCCTCTGAGAAATTCGGGACCTTGCTGGCACCGAGAATGGCTTTGGTTCACTTTGAGGGAGCTCTGGTCCTCACTTTGAGCATCGCTTCCTGACTCCAGAGGGGAAGATGGTGCACTGTCGGTCTCCTGTAGAAGCTTGCTGCGTCGGCTTTCCTGATGGAAACTCAGCCATCTTGATCATTGGAGGAGCTCAGGACCTCACTGTTGTTGAGGATGGCTGTGGTACCTTTTCAGGGAGCTCTGGTGTTTCTGAGCATTCCCTCCTGGCTCCGGTGCAGATCCCTCAGCCTGCTATCACAGATCCTTCATCCCCCTGGCACAGACTTCCTAGATTCCGCCACTCACCCTTCAGCCTTCCCAGGGCAGATCCGTGAAAAAAAACCTGCATGAGATATTCTTATGGGCTCTGGGCCTCCAGTTGGTCTTGTGGGAGGTATTGTTATGAGCTCTAGGTCTTCAGCTAGACTCATGCAAGACGTGATTGCAGGATCCAGGCCCTCAGCTAGATTCCTTGGTCTGTAGTTTGTGAACAGATTTCCTGCACTCTTTTATATATTATTCTTTGGGTGACTATTATAAATAATCATATAAAATATGCATCTGGTATTGCAAAAATAAGCCCCGAACCATCATAACTAACCTGCCAATTTTTTTGTTTTAATTGGAGTGGGCATTCTATTTATACTGCTATGGTGGGTTCAGTGGGGAAATTTGCCATGACAGACTAATCGTGGGAACAAAAGAGTTTTATTAAAGCGTGTGACTGACCCCCCTGACCAAGGGTCAGAAACCAAGATGTCAGCCCCCAGAGAACTTTGTACTGGACTTTTATACATTTACAAGTAACCACAATTACCACGTTACCTCATTTTGGAATTTTACAAAATGCCATATCCTAGTCACAAGGTTTACATTTCCCAGGAGTTTGTTGGTATGGTTAAATTTTAGCTTACTTACAATTTGTTTCAATTATTTGTTTCTTATTTTATGGCTCTGTTCTCCTTTTGTGCTTGATGGTCAGCTATAAGGGAGGGAGTGGAGGAGTGAGTTCATCTAAAGCTTAAGTGACTTTAAATGGAGTTACAAAAAGAAAATGGAGTCTTTCTTACCCTATCAATACTTAGTATGATTACTAGTATTTTTGGTTTTAAATACACTACCTTACTATTGTTTCCTATTTGTTCCACTAATTCTCTTATTTTGTTAAGTGTTTATTGAAATTTATCATACTTTAATATGACACTTTCCATCACAGATTTACAGTTTAATGGATTTTCAAAAGTAAACATACCTATAGGTCGGCACCCAGGTCAAAAACTGAATCTTTGATTTTGGTTGTTTCCCTAATGGTCTTTGGGCCCAGATCCCTGGAATTCAGCTGAGAGCCCAGTGGCCATAAAATAACAATCCTTAAATACTAGAGTTTATTTGTCCTGGTGAAATGGATTTTATAATTACTTTTATGCTTCTAAAAAAGATTCTATGTCACACTGAAAAGTCATTTATACACCTCATTATAATACTATAGGTACCAAAGTTTATATATATATATTACACTTACTTATACAAGGGGAGTTTTATTTTATTGCATGGTTTTCTATTATTGTTTATTATCCTTTTATTTCAACTTCTAGCCATTAATGATAAATTCTCTCAGCTTTTATCTGGGAAAGTCTTAAATTTTTCTTCATTCTTGAAGGACAGTTTTGCTAGGTACACAATTCCTTGTTGGCAGGCCTTTTTTTCTGTAAGTACTTCTAGTATAGCATTCCACTTGCTTTTAACCTGCAACGTTTCTGTTGAGAAGTATACTGATAATCTAATAGAAGCTCATTTGTTTGTGATAAATTGATTCTCTCTACTTTCAGGATTCTCTTTGTGACATTCAAAAATTTGATGATGAAGTTTTATGGTGTAGGTTTCTTTAAATCTGTCCTAGTTGCAGTTCTTTGAGCTCCTTGAATTTGTATGTTCACTTCTCTCCTCAGATTTGGGGAAAGTTTAGCTGTTATTTCTTCAAATAGGTTTATTTGCCCCACTCTCATTGTGCCTTCTGGAATTTGTAGAATGCATATGTTGTTTCATTTGACAGTATCATACCTTTTTTCCTCATTCTTTTTTCTTGTTCCTCTTCTTCCTCAGTAATTTCAAGTCTTATCTTTAGGTTCATGGATTTTTTTTTTTTTTGCATAATCAAGTCTGTAGTTCATTCCTCCCAGTGAATTTTATTGTATTGTCCAGTTCTAGAATTTATTGGGTTTGTGTTCACAGTTCCTCTTCACTCATAGTCACATTTCATTCATGTACTGTTTTCTTAATTTTATCTAATTGTCCATCTGGGCTCTGTTTTAGTTCACAGACCATCTATACAATGATAATATTTTAACTCTTTGGGAATTTATTTACGTATCACTATTTGAGGGAGGCAATGTATGGGGATTTAATTTGTTCTTTTAAATGTGCCATGTTTCCCTGTTTCTTTGTATGCCTTTTCTCCTTCTGTTTTTTGTTTGTTTGTTTTGAGTTTAGATTTTAGCATGCTTAGAGTAGCCACCTTTCCTAACTTTATGATCTTGTTTCTGAAGATCTCTGCAACCTTCTCTGGGTGGGCTTCTCTGGAAGTGTGCAAGTACAGAGGATCCTCAATTTATGATGGAGGTAACCCTAATACACCCATCAGAAGTTGAAAATATCATTAGACAAAAATGCATTTAATATGCCTACTCTACCAAACACGATAGCTTAGCAATACAGCGCACAGACTGTTGCTTATCCTCACAATTATGCGGCTGCCTTAGAACTGCCGAATACTGCTGCTCTCTATCATGATGAGGGAGTTGCATACTGCATTATCAGGAAAAATCAAAATTCAAAATGTGAAGTGTGGTTTCCACTGTGTAATCACTTTTCTACCACTGTAGTCAAAACGTCGGGAACTGAATCATCACAAGTTGGAGACTATAATCTAGTTAAAAGGGTTTGCCAGTTCCTACTCAGGAACTCCCGCAGGTGTCCGTCTCAGACATTGCAGCCTCTCCGGCGCTGTACTAACCTTGCTCCTGCAGCTTCACCTGGGCTCTGCGGCGCTGCACCTCCTATGCATGTTTCCAGTGTTCGTTTTCCGAGGCCTCCAGTTCCTCTTAGAACTTGGGTTTGGGAAAGACAGCAGGCTGTTGGGCAGCCCCGCTGAAAGTCAGAGCACTGGGTGTGTATGCCGTTCCCCATTCCAGGGAGATGCGAGTCGAGGACTCCCTCGCAGTCACACTGCCCTAACTGAGCTGGAAGGAGGGGTCCCGGTGTCATCAATTTCCTACTCAGTGTGGTCAGCTTCATAGTCTGGATTTCTCACAAAGGTACCCGGATTGACTCTCACAAAGGGATCTGGTCTGGTTGCTGCTGATTCTCTGTCTCTGTGGAGGAGGCAGGGTTTAGGGTTTTCTGTTCTGCCATCTTGCAGACATCATCCCAAGTCTTGCTTTCTTAAACCCTCCACAACTGAGCACAACCCTAAATCCTATAGAAAGCCTCCCACAAACTCTTTCTGAGATGCCTCACGATTCCTCATGCGTGCTTTCCACAATTCTGACTACAAGCATGTTGCTAGCTGTCTTTGACTGATGGGCTTTTCGCTTCATCAGAAAGATAAGTGCCTTGGAGGATAGCTCAGTGATGTCTTCTATGAGATGCTGCAGAAATTCCAATGACAGAGCAGGTCCTGAACAAAGGAGGAGGGCTCCCTAAAAAAAAGGCCTTCTTTTCTGAATAGAGAGGCTGTTAAGTTACTTTCTCAAGCCCAGAGCACATCATTCCAGCACCTTAATATTAAGGACCATTTCTACCTTTAAAGCTTTGATCGGTATGTAGGACGACCCTCTAAACACTAACTTATCTTTAAATTCCTACTGCAGAAAAGGCTTCAGAAACACAGTGAAGTGAATTATGTTTATTAACTGTGTACACCACTGGGAAGAACAGGCTTCAATGTTACATTAGGTTTTAATATACATGTAAAATTTATGTTAAAAATGGAATAATAAATACACAACTAAAATTATCAACACACTAACTCAAACAACCAATTATGGCTTATTATGTTACCTTAATGCCAAACTTTGCTTCAAAAATTAAGACACTTTATGACTTTTATCATCCCAAGGTCAAATTTGAGGGGCTGGGGATTTAGCTCAGCGGCAAAAGCGCCTGCCTGGCAAGCGCAAGGTCGTGAGTTTGGTTCCCAGTACCAGAGAAAAACCAAAAAAAAACCAAGGTCAAATTTGAAAGTCTGCATAATCTATCAATTAGTATTTTCAACTAAATAAAATGAAAGTGAATTTATTTGCCAACTTCTTGAAGCAGAATAAAATATTGTTTGATAGAGTACTGGGAGAAATTTTGATGATTTTACCTGCAAATTTACATGCAAGTACCATTTGGATGACATCAGGAGATACAGTGCCCCACAATAATGTTTGTTTTTATACAGTTCTTTCCAACATTCGGTATTTCATGCATCAGTGATGCTCATGATGACAGAGGTGGACTGAGACTAGCAGGTAGTTCATGCTTCCCTAAAGTCAGCACCAGCCCTTCCACACCCTTCCACCAGACACTCAATTCATAAATGCTTAGACATCTCTGTACCAGGAAACATAAATTAGGCAGCTGAATGGCAGTGTTACAGCCCTAACCTATACATCCATCTGTACTTCAAAAAGGACCTTTCTTTTAAAATGACAATCAAATGACCCTAAACCAAAACAGCAAAAGCCTTCTTCACTTCTGGAATTAGATCCCAAAGATGTAGATTGTTAGGAATGAGAGACATGTAAATTTGCATCTTCCAAGCCATAGTATCAACATAGCCTCTTATACAGTCACTATTTGCACTTGTTAGGTAAAGTTATGTTTCAAGCTCAAATGAAGATCTAGCAGATGATAATTTTTTTTCCCATTTGAAGTATGTTTTGAATGGTAAAAATCACAATTTACTGGGTAAAGGAACTTAGTAAGTCCAATCTCCATGAAATCATATCCCCTTATCATCCTTTAATAAATACCATTATCTACAATGTTAGGTACTCAATGAATAAGAAAAATAAATTTCAGTAAAAGCACCACTCCAGTTTCTTGCCTTTATTTCCTTAGCAATTTTGCCAAACCAGACTTTTTGTTTGTTTGTTTGTTTTGGGTTTTGTTGGTACCAGGAATCGAACTCATGACCTTGTGCTTGCCAGGCAGGTGCTATGCTACTGAGCTATATCCCTGGCCCCAAACCAGATCTTTTTGGAAATATTTTTTATGCTACAAATGTAAAACTTTATTTAATGGCTTCATTTTTCTCATTAATTACTATGTTATCTATCAAAGAAATCTGCATATTTATAAATGTCAATTATCTGAGTTGCATAGGAAAACATATCAATTTCAAACTGAACTTTGCAATTTTCTCTGTCCAAAACATCCAGCTCATTAATAAATGTCTATTTATAAATGTATACCAGGTTAGTGAAAAACAATTTAAGGTGGATAAACTTTGATTAACTATAGAAATTATTAACATTCTAAGATAAAATGTTAAATGACTAGAGCCTTCAAAAAAAAAGTACTACTCAAAGTTTTAGAAACTAGAAAAAAGTTTTCATCACACTTAAATTTCCTATCTTTAGATCATACATATCCTGTTGCTTTTTTGTTCACTCTTAAGATTTTATAATGTTCAATGAGGTTGTTTACCCTACACATTCCACGTCTTCATGGTTTTCAATAAATAGTGACAGCAGACAGGATCTAATATAAGCCTTATATCAGGGTTCAATATTGATAACTCCTCTCACACATTAGGAGCTATAAATGAGACACAGGGAATGCTAAATTAAAATCCAGATTATTCTTTCATTTCATGTCAATTTGAACGATACTCAATCAGTACGAGAGGTAGGAAAAGTCATTTCAGCACACTCATAATGTCATCTACTAGAAGTGATCCCTTTAAAAATAATAAAGTATAACTCACTTAAAATACAAGTAAAGCATGCAAATTGGAAAATGTTGGCATAAATACTCCCATCGTCACTATCAAAATAATAAATACAGTCATCACCCCCAAGTTTTTGCTGTGACTCTTTATAATCTTCCTTCTTACCCTACTGCCACGGTTTCACTATAGCTAAGTTCTCATATTCTACAGCTGTGTATAACTTGAAATGTATAGCACTAACTTGTTATTCAGTACAATGATTTTGAGACTCACTGATACTGCTGTAGATACTATAATTTATTCCCTGTATACAGCTGGATGGTATTCTATTGTGTATACTTCAAGTTTATTTCCGTCTGTTGACAGACATTTGAATTATTTCCAGATTTCAGTTATTACAGATGAGTTATGGCCATGCAAGTACAGTTCTTGAATGGATATACACTTTAATTTCTCCTAAATATCTGAAACAGAATGGCTAGGGCACATAGCAGATGTACATTCAATTGTTGAAGCTGTTAAAAAATGTTTTCTAAGATGACTTGTACCATTTTATATTTTTGGAGTGTAAAATTCCAGTTATTCCACATCTTCATCAATACATGATATAGTCACTTTTCACAATTTTAGCTACTGTAGTATTATCTTATTGTGGTGCAATCTGTATCTCACCCAAAGACTAATGATTATAAGTTCTTTGTGTGTACATATTCACAATCTTCCTATCATCTTTCATGAAGTGTCCATTTAAATCAGTTGTCCCATTTTAAAAAAAAAAAAAACCTGGGTTGTTTTCTTGTTGAAATTCCTTTATGCATTCTGGGTACAAGAACTTTATTAGCTCTATGATCAGAAAACACTTTCTCACAGTACCTTGTATGCCTTGTGTTTTAATTCTCTGAACATCTTTTGTAAATCATATTTTATTTTTGCAGGTTTAACATCAATTTTTACTTTGTGTATGTGTGTGTGTTGCATATATCTACCCCAGGTTCAAAAAAAAAAAAAATGTGTCTTATATTGTCCTCCAGATTTTTTTTTTTTTTTTTTTTTTTTTTTTTTTTTTGAGACAGGGTCTAATTTTGTAGTGGAGGTGGGCCTTGAATTCACTATGTAGTCCAGGCTGGTGATCTTCCTGCCTCAGCCCCCCTGAGTGCTGAGATTACAGGCATGTGCCACCACTCCCTGGATCAGAAATCTTTTAAATTTTACATTTAGTTCAATTTATGATCCATTTTGAGGTAACTGTTTTATATAGTACAAGTATACATCAGGGTTTTTGTTTCCCATGTAAATATCTTTTTTTCCAATAAAATCCCTTTGAAAGTCTATCCTTTCTCCATTGAATTACCTTTACATGTTTGCCAAGAGTCAGTTGACCGTATACATGCATGGGATTTTTTTGGGACTGTATTGTGCTGCATCAATTTATACTCTTGTGTGGTCCTTAGTGCAGTTTTGTAACAATTCTAGGAATTACAAAATATAAGCCCTCAAATGTGCCATTTTCTTTTTCTAAGGTTGGTTTGGTTATCCTTAATGTTTTGCAATTCCAAATTTTAGAAGCAGTTTAACAAATTCTGAAAAATTCCTGCAAAAACGCTTATTGGGATTCTGCTGCATGCACATCTATGTGGACGGAGCTGACACCAAGCCTTCTAGTCCATTCACGTGAAGGTCTCTCCATCTAAGCTCACATTCTCGCAGATCTGTTCTACAGAATGCACTGTACAAGCTGTGCATCTTTTCTCAAATTTACTGAACTACTTCTCATTGATTGTTGCTCACATATAGAAAAGCTACTGAGTTTTCAAAATACTGACTTCCTATCATGTAACATCATCAAGCTCACTCTCCAGTTTTAATTTTTTTACACAGTCCGTAAGATTTTTTAGAGTCAAATATGTCATCTGAGTAGACCTTTTACGTCATGTGTAACCTGGTGTCCTTTATTTCATCTTCTTGTCTGACTGGTCTAGCTAGAAAAACTGAAACAATGTGGGATACTAGGTATTTTTGCTTTGCTTCTGATCTTAGTGAAAATCATTTGTTTTCTTCACTATTGAAGTATTATCCTGCTTTTTCTTAGATTTTTTTGTCAGTTTGAAGACAAATGTAATTATTTTTATTTTGCTGAGTTTTCCGTAAGAAATGAATGTTGGGTTTTGTTCGATCCTTTCTGCAGTTACTGAAATAATCATGTTTTCCCCATGAGTTAATAATAATAATTTTTAAAGTTTGTTTTCATTCTTGAGGTATCACTTGGTTATATGTATTATCATTTTTACACGTCACTGGATTCAAACTGATGTACAACTCTTGCACCTGTGTAATCTTGTCATGATGCTGATTTTGCTTATCAAAGTAGTACTGGCCTCAAGTTGAGAATTATCCCCTTCTCTCCTTATAAGCATTTGTTGAGAATTGAGATATTTTCTTAACTATTTGAAAGAACTTAGCAGCATAACCTTTCATATTTAGCATTTTTCTTTGCCAGAAATATCTGTAGAGTCTGTAGTGATGCCACATTCCACTCGACATTGGCAGTGTGTTTTTCTCATTAGTGTGGCCACAGAACTGATTTCTAAACAACTTTTAGTTTCACTGATTTTCTCAACTGGTTTTGTTTTCCACTTATATTGCACTTTCTTGTTTTCCTTTTTCTATTTTGTGGAGTTCACTTACCTTTCTGGCTTTAGGTGAAAGTTGAGACCATGGATTAAAAATGGCTAGGTTCTCCAGTAATTACTGCCCTAACCCCCACAAATTTTTCTTTTTATTTGCATTCAATATACTAACATTTTATTTTCATAAGGTACATGTCTTTATGTTTAAATTGAGAGTACTGTATTCAGTATATAGTTGGATTGTTTTGGTACCAGGAATTGAATTCTTGTGCCTCCGAGCCAGGTGCTTGTGCTGCTGAGCTATATGCCCTACTATAGTTGGATTTTTAAAAACTCAATCTGAACCTTCAGTGAATGAGTTCAGTGAATTTATATTTAATGTAATAATGGATATGGCTATTTAAATCTACTATCAGTTTTTGTTCTTTTTCTTTTAGATTTTTTTTATGGTTGCATATTATCACCTTTATTGATTTATTAGCTATTTGTGAAGTATTTTTCTTTCCAGTAACTAAATTTAACATTTACAGCTTACATACTTATCAGAGTTTACTTTCATGTAACATTATCCTGCTCTAGTTAAAGAACCTTCCAACCTCAGGATCATGGTGAACTGTTACAGAGTATCTTGTGTTTTGCTTTAAATATTCCATTATCTTTGAAATTAAAAATTTTAAATCCTGTGTTCATATACTAACTTTCCTAAGACATTAAAAATTTCCTGCAGTTCATTCTGCTGGTGATGAACTTTTTCAACTTTCCTAGGTCTGAAAAGACTTTTTGTTAGTTTTCTTTTTAAAACACGTTTTCATTAGACATAGAATTCTAAACGGATTTTTCAGCACTTTAAAGATACTGATACAGAACCCCAGTTACACAGGAAATAGTACCAAGAATCAACAAATGGGATCATATCAAATTAAAAAGCTTTTGCATAGCAAACTAAACAACAAAAGACAACTTACAGAAGTGGCGGGGGGAACTCAGCTATTCCTCAAGAGGACTAATATCTAGACTAAAGAACTCAAAAAAATTAGACTCCCCAAAATAAAAGACCCAATCAAAATATGGGCAAGTGGAATGAACAAACACTTCATAGAAGTACAAATGGCCAATACATGGGAAAATGTTCAATATCTCTGGCCACTAGAGAAATGCAAATTAAAAGAACAGATTCTTACCCCAGAAAGATAGATGGCCATCATCAAGAAATCAAGTAATAAATACCAAATGCTGACAAGACTGTGAGGAAAAAAGAAACTTTTCTACATTGTAGGAATATAAACCAGTACAATCATTATGCAAACAGTCTTCAAAATAGACTACAGCGGGGCATGATGGCACTTGCCTGTAATCCCAGCACTCAGGAGGCTGAGGCAGGAGGATCACTGGCAGTTCAAGGCCAGCCTGGGTTACAGAGTGAGTGCAAGGCCAGCCTCCTGAATTACACAGTGAGACCATCTCAAAAAAAAAAAGGTAACCAAATAGAGACTAGAAATTCTATTTGATCCAGCTATGCCCCTTCCAGGTATCTTCCCAAGAGTTAATGACATATTAATTGATACATGCATATGCATGTTATAGAACCATAATTCATAACTAAATCTTGGAAACAGCCTATATGTCCACCAATGATGAATGGACAGAGAAAAGGTGGTATTAATATACAATGGAATACTACTATGCCATAAAGAAAGATAAACTTGAATCACTTGTAGGAAAATGAATGCACCTTGAGCCATGAGGTTAATTAAAATACATCAGTCACACAAGCTTAAATACTGCACAGCTTCTTATATGAGAAACTCAAAATACAAATAAATAGCAAAATAAAGGAGATAGTAAAATAGAGAATAGGAAATAGGAAGACAGATCTTTCTCAAATGGGAAGGGGATCAAGAGTCGGGCACGGCGAGGACCGAAAAAGAAATTAGGATGTGTTATGTACATGCACCGGGTGCACTGTGCCCCTCTTTGTTCTGTGCCTTTTTCTTCAACTTCTTTTAAGAATTTTCTCGTGTTGCTGGTTTTAAAAACTTCGATATAGTTCTATTTCTTGTGTTTTCAGTTCATTGAATTTCTTGGGTCTCACGTGTTTCCCTTCTCAAGGTTCACTGCATAATGTCTGCGATCTGACAAGTATTTCACACATTTTGTCTGTTTTGTTACTGTTGTTTTGTCTTTGTGGAATTTACAGTGGGAAAGTAAGTCCAATCCCTATTATTCCATTTTGGCCACAGGCAAGGTTTTGTTTTAGAACTCTTATTTATTGAATATAAAATTTTTATATTTTGTACTTAGCTTTTAAATCCATGACAAAAATGTTTCATCTATACACATAAAATTACTAAAATTAATTTGTTTATCCCACTTCTTTTAATAAACATTATGTGCATGTATAGAAAAAGGCAACAGGAAAATATTAATAGATTTAAATACAGCAGGCAGCCGAAACACACTAATACTGCATTGTGTCTTCAGACCCATCTAACCAATGATACAGAAGGAAACTGGGTATAAGTCATAACGTTCTAATAATCTGGTAGGAAAAGGCCATTTTTACACCTCTATATGCTTTAATACAAATGTATTCGTTAAGAAGTGCTAGGGAAAAGTGAAGTCACTGTTTTTTACTTTTAGAAAAAAATTATTAGTATGTTCACTTGCTAATATTTAACATTTATTTAAGATTTTTAGTATTTTTCCATCACTGTGGAAAAACACAGTTAGTGTACTAAACTAGGGCTGTGTGTGTTCTTTTGTTCTGTTGTTTTGTTTTTTTTTTTTTTAATTCTGGTAAATATTTTCAACCCAGAATCCAAAACAGAGCAGCAGAGCTACCCAGATGATACAGAGTTTAAGTCATTGGGCAAAAGACAACAGTAACATGAACAAGTAGATGTCCTAATCTTAGGACACTGAAAGTAGAGATCACACAGGTAGCTGTATATGGCCAACTATTGCCAAAGAAGTGAAAATTCTTTTCACAATGAATCTTTATAAATAATCTTATGCTAAGGCCAATAATTTAAAAATATTCATGACAAACAAAGAATTAGAAGAAGTTTATGCCACAAACCATAGAACAAAATAATCCACTTTTCACTTGGGGGAAAAATGAAGCAACAATACTGTAATATTTTGCAACTAATATGAAATTTTCAGATTTTAAGCTGAGTCATGGTGATGAAAGCTTTGTAGTATAAATTTACGTTATTAATTCATAAAATGATCAGCAGATATATTAGCGCTCACAAAGTTAGCTAATAAATACCAAGCAAGAGTAGAGAGCTAGCAAAAGTACAGTAGCACAAATGCAAAAGATATAGTTTATTTGTACAATTCAAGATTTAAGAAATTACCACATGTAAGTAATAAATAGTCACACTTGATGTCATCAAGGTAACAAAAAAATTACGAGCCAACTCTGTGGTTTTAGTCATCAGTGGCTTAAAAAAATCAAATGTCATTTTAAAATTTCTTTCTGCATAAAAATACAAAGGATATCAAAGTTTTTAAATCTCAACTACACCTCCAAAATTTGTAAGGTAATTTGCCAATCAAATATATATCAGTAAAAAAAGGTAAAAACCAAACATAACTGATTTTTATGCAACTTTCTTTGCTCATGAAAAAGGACACTTGGTGTATAGTTATTAAAGCTTTCAGAAAATAAAGACCCTGTGGATTTTCTTAAGGCAGATGATGTATTGTAGTATTTAATATAAAAATATACATATTTTTGACAGAGAAGATGAAATGATGGTTGGTACAAAATTTCAACACGCTGCAACCTGAAGAAAACATGGCCTCCGCCCCAGGCCATGCACACAGTACTGACTCTACGTAGTCCTGTGTTGCCAGAAACTTCACAAATTATTAAACGTTAAGGTATCTGCGGAAATTTCAGAAGTGAGCCCGAAGTCTTTTGTTTTCTTCTCGTAGTCTTTCTATTTCGGCCACTAAACCTTCATTCACTGAGAATCTTTCCAGCAAAGAGTGCATTTCATTCTAGAAAAAAGGGAAATGCTTTTAAAATGATTGGTACTTCACATTTACTTGGCAAGCTATGTTTTATATGCTTTCAGCTATCATTTCTCTCAAGTTCAACTAACTAGCTGAATGATATTTCTTGTATTTAACCACAAATATCACTGGTAACATTTGGAAGATTTATATTCACAGATGTGAGGGGGCTTTCCATTTACCGAAGGGAAAAAAGCTGTAAAAAATAGCCTTAACTATTACAAGTTTTTAAAAAATGTGACCAGTTAAAATGTTTTACTTATTAAATTTTTCAAATTTCCTATTTATTTATCTTCACAATCAAAATGATAAAAATACATTGCCCTATAATGGAGTGCTTGTAGATCCACACCACTCCATATTCACTTAAAAGACAACCTGCCGTACGTACCAGTTGCATATGAAACTGTTTAATCATCTCCACTTGCAAATTCACAATGTCCCGGTGGCACGCTTCTCTAGGGAAAAGTGTAAATATCTGTCAGAAGGGTAACACTTCAACCAATTCGAGATCATTCAAGAAACGTGTTTTTACTGTTTCACATTATTGGTCCTTAATAATTACCACAAAAGTAAAGATATCAATGCACTTAGTACCTGTTTACTATGTGTTAGGCACTGTTTCTTACACTTCAAATATCAGAACTCGCTTAATCCTTGCAATTAGGACCTACTAGTTTTTCCATTTTGCCAATTAAGCCATTGAGCCAGTTATAACTTGTCCAAAGCTACCCAACCAACAAATGGTGGATCAGAATATAAACCGAAGCTACCTACATGTAGCTCTCCTATTGTACAGTATTCCTTTGGATAGAAATAATCATGAAAGAAAGATAGAGACTTAGAGGAGATAGACAAAATTCATTAGATTACAAACATCTGATTATCAGTGTTTCAGCTACTAAAAAACATTTCTAATAGAAATAGGGATGGTTGTAGTGTGACCTACTCAATAAAGTACAGCTAATTCATGTCTCCAAAGGAACACATGAAGATCAGAAACACTGGTCATTCGTTACACAACTTAGGAGCTAAAACTTTATCAAGTCAGAAAAGCTGATACCCTATCTGATATCATCACTTAACTGTTGGAGAGATATCCAAAGCAGCCATCCTTCCCTTAATTTTCAGCAAAGAAATGCTTTCCTTAAAAACTACGTTTGAAGGCTGGGGATTTAGCTCTGAGGCACAGCCCCTGCCTGGCAAGCACAAGGTCCTGAGTTCCACTCCCAGTACCAAAACAAACAAACAAAAGAACCCCACTACATTTGTATTTAATATGTTTCTATTGTGCTTGTTTTGGGGCATTACAAAAGGATATAAAACTATGCAGTCCTGACTGGATTACAGTGGAGAGATTTACTTTCAAGTTCACAGTCTAGTTCACCGGTTTATACTGGTATATCCATTTTCCTGTCACTTGATACTTGAGTTATTTTCTAGTTTTTATTAACATGTTGTTATAAACAATCATGTATGTAACTCTGAATCCACAAATAGCAATATCCAAAGATATATCCAATAATAAACCTAGGTGTACACTTGATAGTTTTACAAAACCATGCAAATTGTTTTGCCAAGTGGCAGTATTAATGAGTATGTTCACCATGAACGTAACAGTTCTTCTTGCTGCACATCCTCACCAAGACTTGGTATTACCAGGCTTTTTACAGTATTTCCCACTTAGATATGAAATGGTATCTTACAAAATCTTCTGTTTGCTAGTTGTGGGATTGAAAATTTTTCCTTATGTTCATGTATCATTCCTCTTCTATAAAATGTCATTTCAAATATTTTTCTTATTCATTTATAAGAATTCTTTATATAATCTGATCTTTTGCTAGTGATACCAGTACTGCAGATGTTTTCTTAGCCTTTTACTTTGTTAATGATACCTCAATAGTGAGAGTTCTTATCAGTAACACTTAAATTTACTAACCTAATGCCTCAGGGAAATTTACCAATCTATTTTTATGGGTAGTGCCTTTCTTAATTATTAATCATTTTTCTATTCTGAAATTATAAACTCAAACTGCCTAAAATTTTGTCTTTCACATTTAAACTTTTTGAAATATGGAACTGATTTTTTGAATAGTATAAAATAGGGATCTGTATTTACTTTTACACAAATAATTACAAACCACAATTTATTGATTATTCCATATTCTGCATACAGATCTGCAATTTACCTCTGCCATTTATCAAGTTTCTTTCTTGACTATTTGAGTCCTTCTGCTAATCCGACTACTCTATGCCAATGTAATACTACACTAATCTTACTTTCAAATTAAGCTTATCCATCTGGTAAATAAGTCCTCCTTTAACCTTATTTTTCTCTAGAGTGTTTCTGTTATTCTTTGATCTTTTCCTTCCATACATATTTTGGAATCCTTTCAACATCATCTTCAGAATAACCCAGCTGGTATTCTGATTGGATTGTGAACGACATGTTCATAGTATCTTTACATTTATTTAAGTGTTAATGTTTTGTGGTACATTAAAAGTTTTTTTTACAAAGATCTTCATCCTTAGTTGGATTTATTCTCAAGTACCTTATTTTTTTCTTTCAAAGTATTTCTAAAAATGCCTCCTTCTGCTTTGTTATGATAAAAGCTGTATTCAAAACAGAAGCCATCAGAGGGCCTGGGCGTGCAGACCAGTGGTAGACTGACTGCCCCGCATGCATGAGGCTTTGGGTTCTATCCTAGCACCAATCAATCAATCAATGAAGGTAGCAGAGAACCATCACTGTAGCTAGGACTTGAAGGGCCACTCTTGTAAAGGAGGAAAGTCTACCCTAAGACCCCTATTTACCTCCCTTTCCTTCGGCAGTATATACTGGTTCCATACATGGAAAAAGAGGCAGCAGTGGCCTGGAGCTGGATCTAAATATTTACAGATATTTTAAAGGCCAAGGGCAAATAATAATTTCAAAGGCCACGTGAAGAATGATAGTTAAGAACCTGAAGAATCCTCAGTTATACAGCCTGCGTTATTTCCACCATCACTGAGGGCTTACAGAAAAACAAAAAGAAAAAAAGAGAAAGAGAAACAAAATTAGGGGCAGGCAGAGCAAAGGGCTGACAGACGCCATCTCCAAGGCACAGAGGCACAGCACCTGTGGGGTCTGGCAGGGAGGACTGAGAAGAGTACCTCGAAGCACTCCAGGATCTCTGGGAGAAGGTGGCAGCCGTCAGCTGAGGAAGGTCGGCTCGTGAGTCCCTCAACACTGTCCTCTTTAGGCCCCCAGTGACAGCACTGCTAGGAACAACCTAGAAGACTGAGGCAACAGAGACCCTCAACTGCAGCACAGAAAGCCCAGAAGAGATGAGAGTGTGAAAGAATCAACCTCCAGCAACCTAGCAAGCCAGCAGCTAGGTGGCAAAGCGAAGAGAGAATTCAGTCGCACTCAGATCTCCAGGCTCGCTGACGGGACGGTCCTGAGCCCGCTGCCCTTGCATCCCCTGAAGCCAGTGGCGAACAGACACCACAGGCTTGCTGAACAGACGGTAAACCGCACCGCCGTGCCTGTGATTGAAGACGCTGAAGAGCCTCCACCACCTAAGTCCTTCTAAGCACCTGTCTTCACCTGCACCACAGTGCCTCCTGTCTGAAGTAGTCCTAGATTTACAATCACATCTGTGCGTGCTGGGCCTACACACTCTGTGTAAAAGAAAACCTCCACTCATACCTTCTAGGTCTGACCCAGCAAGCTGCTTCCTTTTGGCATTTCTAACATCATTTTGTTCATAACAGTCAGCTATATCCGATGTTCTGCTATTATGTCATAAATATTTATGGACTTCTGAAAAAACTCTTATTCTTTACAACTGTCAATAGTGTGAATAGTGTGAACAGGATTTAAACATTTAAATAGTATTAAATAGTATCTAAAAATAGTATTTAAAAATAACAGGACTTAAGGAAAAAGGATTCAGGCCAACCACTCAAAACCCATGCAACCACAAAAATTAATTCTAATAAAAATATGAGCACAGTTAAAAGCTAACTTAATAAATAATGAACAAAGTACCTTAAAGTGATGGCCACTTCATGGAAAGAGAGAGATTACAGAAGAAGGAATCTGGACTGAAATGCCCCCAAACGGGATAATCACAAATAAGCGACTCCGACACAGGACACGCAACTATGCCAGCTCGAGGGAAAGAGGAGACGGACATGGACAGGGCTATCGCACTCGGCTGCGTTCACACGCAAGCTATTCTGGCTGTTCTCACGGGAACAAACAAAATTCCTCCGTCACACTGCCAGCACTGCCCTATTTGCCAATCACAAGTGAACTAATTCACACTATACGAACACACACAGGAGGACACACTGTACCTGTCCTGGTAAACCATAAAGGCCTGAAGGCAGACACTTACTTCTGTGCACTTACTATCTTGTACACAAACTACTGTATACTGTAAATGCTAACACGATGCTTTTCCTTAATTTTATTCTCATGTTAAAATTGTATCTTAAAAATAAACATTAAATATAAACATGCACCAATGAAATCACACATCTTCAATAATCTTCTTCATGACAATCTGAGTAGCTATAGGTTAGAAAGGTAAAAAAAAAAAAAACCACTAAACATTCTAATAATTTAAAAGTTTCCAAAATATTAAAATAATAAGTAAAAGTAGTAGTATTCCAGAACACACTCTCTTCTAATTCAGAATTCAAAGGGCGAGAAGTTAGAAGCTGGTCATGGTGTTGCACGCCTATAATCTCAGCACTCAGGACGCTAAGGCAGGAGAATCCCTGCAAGTTCAAGGCCAACTTGGACTAACTAGTGAGTTCAAGGGTAGCCTACATTACATAGTGAGCCCCTGTCTCAAAAAGCCAAAAGAAAAAAAAAAAAAAAAAGACAAGGTAAGATGTTTTAAATGTTAAGTATTACTACACTCTGATGCATATTTTGAAAATATTTGATTCATTTTAAAAATACCTTTCTCTACATTGCTCACACAGCATACTTAATATCACATGTCAGAACTATCTTAGAGTTTACAAGATTCTGTTGCTAATTTAAAAAACCCATAAGAGCAGCCTGCGTGCTAGACTTTCCTATCAAGTCATCTGGATAACTGCTCTACGTAAAAGTGTCTTTTTCTAGCTGATAGTCAATGAATTCAGTGCAATCAGACTGAAAAAATCATGTTTTACGTGGTTTCAGGGTTACCAAAACCTAGACAAAGGAAGCAACTCCCAGCATTACTTACAGAGTTACTTTCACCTAATGAAACAACAAACCTATGAGGTCTAGACAGAGTAATTTCTCAACCACTACCTGAAGTCATCCAGGGTCTCCTGGATCATGTTCTGAATAAAGCGGATTTGAACAGTTGTCAGTGGTGCATTTGGTCGACTGCTTCCAATTGTATCAACTATTTTTTCTGACAGGGAACTGGCCACTCCAGCAGTGACAGAGGATGCTATCTTTGGATCTAAAATAAAGAATGGAGAGAATATTAATAGTCAACTTGGACTAAGAGACATCAAATATTTCTAAATAAGATTTGGCATGAGAAAACTTGAAAAACTGGCAAAGAAGAGGGTTCTTGTGACATTTAGAAAAATCCACTGTCTGGAATACAAATTTTAGAATTTTTTTATGACATTATTTCTAATAGTCATTTATCTATATATATAAACTGTCAAGTGTCTAATGTAGTAACATGTGACAGAGGGATTAATCTTAAAGAATCTCTGAACCATTTGCTCTTATAACAGATGAATGTGACAAGCTATACCACAAACCAGATAAACCAAGACTATTAAAAACAAACAGAAGGAATACAGGAGTAAAGCAGTGCTACAGGCAAAGCCCTGGAGTTTAAGCTAATGCAATACATCCACAGAAATCTTGAAGTTAAATATAGGTACCCATATAAAAGCAAAAAGCGTTGCTTCTCTAGAAGGAGTTTCTTTGTACAGGTAACTCTTAAAGGTGAACCTAACAGCCCTTAAATGCAATCAAGTTTTCATGAATCTGTGGCATAAATTCTAAGGTTAATACTTTAATATGAAGACAGGAAAAAAATTTATAATTTCAACTAGTTAATCATTCCTTTTCAAATATTCCTGTAATATAATTCTATCTACACCATATTCAATCAAAACCTTAAATACTAGATTGAAAATGAAACTCACACCAAATGAGGAAAAATTGATGTTGCTGGACTTAACCATCATATACATTTCACTGCCTTCCAGTGAGAAAGTCACACCATAGAAATGTCCATAAACTTTAAACACCTTCTATTCTTTTTTTAGTCTGTGATCACTCTATCCTTTCCAAGTTAAACAATGGGAAGGTCATGCAACTTAACACCATCAGAAGCTTTATGAACTTACTTGTAGTTGAAGATCCATTTATTGGGGGTTCACATATCAACTGGGCTTCAATTTCTTTCTCTGGCTTTTCAAATTTCTCGAGATTTCTTGTTTGGTTAGAGGATGGAGAGGTATTCAGATTTCCAGTTTCAGCACCAGAGGAGATCAACTTTGCAAACTTCACATTTAAAGTAAACAATTACTTTAATTTACAATTTGTTTTACCTATATTACTTCTAAAATTTTATGTACTTTCTGCTTTTTTTTTTTCCAGTAGGTAGGACCGGGAAAATGAAGAATAGGAAAAGATTTTTTTTTTTTTCCCGGTACCGGGAATCACGACCTTGCGCTTGCCAGGCAGGCGCTGTGCCGCTGAGCTAAACCCCCAGCCCCTAGGAAAAGATTTTGAAGAAGTAAAACAGGTATTAGGACTAGCAGCAAAATAAGTGTACTAATCAAAAACAGTCACAACAATAACATGAGGAGGAAAAGCTAATTTTCTAAGCATCTGCTATTGAATATAATTTCAAATGCAAATCACCGGCTAAAAAGAAATAATAAAAAAGAAAATCCCCAAGCCCTCATGTAGTAAACTAGACAGAAATATTTGAAAAATAAATCAAAAGACATTTTTGTACTTCCTGCATGATAAATTTTTCAATATTACTCTAAAAATTAAATATGGAAATACATACTACACAGCTAATGGATTTGTTCTTCCTATAGTATCTGATCATTTTGAACCCCTACATAAGAAATTAAATTCTATATCAAATACTGTAATTTTAGCAGAAGGTATTAATGATGAGTGCCATTCTTAGCACCATCAAATCTGCACTTAGTGTAAATGATTTAATTACCAACTTGATGCTTAATGCCACAAAAAATATATATTTTAAAAGAATTAAGCTATGAAATGTTCTCACACAGAAAGATCACTTTAGAAAAAAATAGTCTGAAGATTACAATTACTGGCGCCCTCCAAATAGATTCCAAAAGCGCTCTGTAGTTATGAAAACGTTCCATCACGGGCTGGGGGAGTAACGCAGTGACGCAGTGCGTTCTCAGCACACCTGGCTTCTAACCCCAGTACTCTTCCACCACAAAAAAGAAGGTGACATCAAGATTGAAGAGTCTTTTCTACCTCGTCAGTGCAGACAGAGCACTGTCAACAATCAGGTCCATCCACGGACAGCAGCCTGCTTTCCACTGACAAGCACGCAGAGGGAGTCCAGCGCCATCTCCATGTGCATACCTGTTTCAAGGAATCTTTGGGTTCCTGCTTTCCCAGATAGGTTTTCTTAGACTCAGCTGTCAGATCCTGATTTTCATTTTCTTCTTTCCCCGGGGATGGCAAGAAGACATTAAGAGGACTAGAATGCAATATTGGAGTACTTGAATTTACTGGATTTTTTCTTGGAGGAAACACTGAGCTCAACTGTGGGAGAAAGTCAAAGCCTGAAAAAGAGGAAAAGATTACATTCGCACATGACGTCCATCTGCACACGGGCCCTTCAACAGCAAGCCCTTAACCGCTGGGAAGACGAATACAGCAACAGACATGGGGTCTGGATTCAAAGGACGAGGTCATTTCTCAGCTGTACCTTTTAGTTGATGTGTATTCCTGGGAACACCTAAACCTCCATTTTCTGATCTATAAATGTGGATGATGATGATACCCATCTCTTACAGTGGTAAGGATCAAAAGAATATGTGAAAATACTTGAAAACTACAAACACACATTGATTGTGTTCGTATTAGTTTTTCTAACTGAAGAGCATTAGTTTGGTTCATATCTGAACAGCTCTTATTGATCCCTGCCTCCTCATATCAGTATCTCTGTGTATTCTCTTCCCTTTGAATACCAATCACACTTAGAAATTTCCTTCTAACAAAGAAAAATCAGTAAATGTAATCAGTGGTGGGATGTGACTTGAAGATTACGGTACAACCACAGTGTGGCTTCTCCCTTGGTGCCCTCTCTCACTCTTGAATGCAGCTCTGGCTGATGCCCTGACTGAAGCATCAATAAAGACCTGAAGCCAAAAGTGTCCAGCTGAACCATTCTCAGATTCTTAACTCACAGGAGTATTTAGATGATAAATGTTTACTCTCCCTTGTAAGCCTCAAAGTGTTGGTATCATTTGTTACACAGCAACAGATAACACAGTATCACTTCACTGTCTTAATACGGTTCAGTTGTTCTTACCATCGCCTTTGCCTACAGACTCATCACTTCCCTTGTTAACGACACCATCTACAGCAAAACAAGAAAATTGAATTTTAAAATAGTGAAAAGTAAGTCACAGCAACTGAAGTTTCCCACTTTCTCTAAAGAGTTCATAGGCCACTGATCTTAAGAAAAATACGAGGGAGGATAAGGATTAAAGCTGGTACTCACTTAAGCCTCCATTTTCAATCTTTTAGCATCATGCACAGCTGCAAAAACCAAGATTATTCTACGATATGGTTCATATCATAGGCAGCAAAGTATAGAACAAGCCACGAAACAGGTTGTAGAGATCTACAATTCAGTGTTCCTGTTTCATTCAGCAGTGTTTCACCGTGGACAAGCCTCGAACGCAACTAAGGTTTGGTTTCTGCATCTTTACAGCACGGACAGGGCCTTCACCACCTCACAAGTTTTGAGGATCAACTGAAACAATGGGACAATACCTTGCAAGCAGTATGGTGTTATAAAAAACAATGGTTATTAATTTTTTCAATCTGTAATGTTATTCATGTAGTAGGACACAAACAAAACCTGTTCCTATCAATTTTAACACATTAATAAAAAATGGGCAAAAGTCATAAACAAATTCACCAAAGTCAAGTGGTTGATAAACATATGATCATCATGTTCACAGAAACATTATCTATTTGTATGTGTGTATGCACCTGATTTGTATACTGCATCCTGACACACATACTCTAGAGAACGTATTAGTTTCCACTTAATGAAAGAAGCATTTTTATTGAAAGATGAAGAAATTGAGGCATGAACAGAGTATGCCTTTTACTAAAATAGCTACATCTTTGATATTAAAAGACAAATTCCCCAACAAGGAAAATTAGTATTATTTTTAGTATCCATGTTTTTCTTTATTAATGACACAAAACACTGACAGATGGCAAAAGCCTCACATTCTAATCACATTTCACAAAAACAACAAAACTAATTTATTAATTTCCCTTAAAAACTATTTCAGCCAAGTGTGGCAGCTCACACTGTAATCCT
Source organism: Chinchilla lanigera (assembly GCF_000276665.1). Classification (NCBI taxonomy): domain Eukaryota; kingdom Metazoa; phylum Chordata; class Mammalia; order Rodentia; family Chinchillidae; genus Chinchilla; species Chinchilla lanigera. The sequence continues at coordinate 33,098,915 of NW_004955405.1, read as the reverse complement.
AGCACTCAGGAGGCTGAGGCAGGAGGATCATTGTGAGTTTGAGGCCAGCCTGGACTACAAAAGTGAGTTCAAGGCCAGCCTGAACTGCATAGTGAGACTGTCTCAAAAAGACAAAAAAAAACAAACCACAAAAAATATATTTCCGAAGATCAGGTGTGTAACTCTGACACTTGTGAAAAGTCCCTTCCTGCATCCTCCAGTGTAAAGGCTCCGCAGAGGAGGGAGAGCAGAGGCACTGGCTCAGCACGGCCTTAAGCCTTCCTCTCCCTCAACGCGCTTCCTGTCTCTGCACTCACTATGAAGCTCACCTCCTCTACTAGGCGGAAGCCAGCGGAGTCTGATCTGGAAAGTTAAACAGATATGTAGATACTTTCAGGCCAAGGTAAGGCAGAAGACAGTGATCCTGGACCACTGCCTATTATTTACTCCTCCTGATTATGAAACGTAAAAAACTTGGGAAACACAATTTAAAAGTAAAAAAAAAAAAAAGTGCATAAAATCATGAGTTGGTACTGTTGACATTCAGGTTTTCACAATTATAAATAAAAACAGTAAGTACTCATATCTTTGCAGGCTTCTCTGAATATTTTCTGAGATAAATTTGTAGAAACGGAATTAAATTACCAGGCCAAAAAGAATGAACAATTTAATTGTCAAATTATCTTCTAGTTATTTACCCGTATTACTGATAATAATGCTATTAACAAGACTGTTAAATTAAGGAAAATAATATAAACATCACAGCCAAAAAAGGAGAGCTAAACAATGTCCTAGCTCCAATGATCGAGCCAGCAGAGACATTTTTATGGTAACACTTACATTACATTATGGGTGGGGGGTGTATAGACAGACAGTACTTTCACACATAAAAGATGAGTCACTCTATCACCTAGTCACATACTCCATGAAAACACTAATAATCTTAAATGTTTGAAGTCAGGAAGCTATTTTGGATACCAAAATATCCAAGATTTTGTGGGGATTTATTCAGAAGTAGATATAAATAACATACTGCCTACAAAGCTAAAACTTCCTGTAAGAAATGTGTATAGAGCCCAGAGATGCAGCTCAGGGACAGCACACTTGTGTGGCATGAGCAAGGATCTGGCTTCGATTCCCAGCACCATAATAAAAGAAATTTTTGTGAAAATTAAAACACTAACTTGAGCTGGGCGTGGTGGCACAAATCTGTAATCCCAACACTCGGGAAGCTGAGGCAGGAGGATTGTTGCAAATTTGAGACCAGCCTGGGCTACAAAGTAAGCTCAAGGACAACCTGAACTGCATAGCGGGGGAAAAAAAAAAGAAAAAAAAAAAAAAAAACCTAACTTGAGAACTACCTGCATAGTTGCCATATGAAAATTACCAGAATATTTTTTAGAATTACAACATTCAAAATAATAAAGAAAAGATACCACACAGGAATTGAGAAAGTTAGCAACTCACCAAGAATCAAATTAGACTGCGGCTATTACCCACAACTTTCAGAATGAAAATGTAATCACCAACACCACAAGAACAAGACCCCCTGATCCGAACACACTTACCATCTCTGACGGGTGAGAACATGTCACCTAAACTACTTTTCCCTGTGTCATCAAAGCTGGAGAAATCTTGACTTCTTCCACTGTCTGTTTCCTTAGACAAAATATCTGTACTTCTGCTTCGAGGCAAACCTGAAAAGAATTTGACATAAAAATCAGTGTTACTCAGTCTCAATAAATGTTACCCTCAGAAACTACGTTGTAAAAATTAACGTATCACCACATTGTTAGAATTTTACAACTGTAAACATGAGGAAAAGAAGCCAAATATGATAAGCAATCACCTAACCGCACTCTTAGGGAAGGAAGGGCTCCTCAAAGACAAACACAGTAGCCTATTTGTTCATACTGCAACATTTGATAAGGATAACCATTTTGATAAGGAAACTTTCTAAAACAATTTATATATTTGGCTGCCCTCTTAAAGTATACGGAATACAACTTACTTACTAACTCCTATAGTCATCTAGAAAGGACGTGGGGAAAGCCTGCTAGCACACGCACTGGGTACCTAACACAGCAGGACTCAACGTTAGTTCCCCAACTTTCGGATGGTGGGCCTCTTTCTCTCCATTTTCTCTTTCGCTAACAGCAAGACCTCTCAACAGCACTGACTGCAAATGTCTTCACTAAGCGCTGCAGATTACCACGAGTAAGGAAACCGAGTATCAGACTCATGAAGAAGAGCACAGGAGACAACCCTAAAAAGGCCACAGCAGTCTATTTCCTCTGGCAGTACGTAACATATGGCTCTAGGGCAAGGAATTTCTAAGAACCCTGCAGGCTCTGTAGCTTTTTGCTTGTTTCAGGGTTAAAGAGTGAATACTCCGGACTGCAGAGCACAGATGAAACGTGCTTCTAGGGTGGTAACATGGTACCGTAGTATATTTTTAAAAGTGTTTTATTTGGCATCTCAGGCTCAAATGAAAACTGTGAAGCCTGTGCTGAAAACAAGGAGAAAGTACACTGCACAGCCAAGCTGCCCAAGCCTCACTAACGAAATGCACTTCCCTAATTACAGCGCCACAGAATTACAGCAGGACGGCATCATCCGTCCATCACAGCCGCAGAGACACGCTCACACCGCGAACTTTCCTTTCCTTTCCTCTAGGTCTTTACTGTGTCTGAATGCCTACTCCAGCCTCTGCACTTTACAGAATAGTAGTTTGGGACTGGCTAAAAGTAGTGCTAAGACCTTATCTTCATACCTCTTAAATGGCCTTGTTTCCGACTAAAAATTAACACCAGTAATGAGTTATAGAGATTCTTTTCAATAACCAAAGAAGAATACCTTTAGTAGAAGCAACCAGTCTTTCTTCAAACTGGAGCTTCACACACAGCTTACAATAACATGACAATCGCGACAATCTTTTTAGAAATGGAATTATTTACTGTCTCCCATGTGCCAGGCGTTTTCTTTGGTTTTTCCTAATGATCCTGAAAGTTAAATATTTCCTCAGTGTATGGAAGAAAAACTTGAGACTCAGAAAGCACTGCCTAAGCTGTCCTGGTAAAAAGGGACAGAGCTGAAGATCAAGTCTTAACCACCCTCAACGCTTCTGCAAAAAAGGTTTGTGTATGTGATAGCAAGAGAGAAAACGACAAAGTTCATGAAGCAAAGCTCATGAAGTAGCAAACCCACCAACCGGTAAATCTCAGAGTTCTCTGTACTATCCTATTCTTGAAACTTTCCTGTAGGATAGTAATTATTTCAAAATAAAATTAATACAAATCTCTGCGTGGACTCATTTAGCCAGATATTTTGGGAATCTGCCAAGAATTATCGCTAATCAGTGACCTGGCAGACCCAAGTCTTTTGTTTCCTAATTAATGCTGTCATTCTTAAGCCAGAAACTACTTATTAAAGACTAAACAAACAACATTGAGACTTCAGAGAGTTTACCATAAATGAGAAAGTTTATTTTAAAAAATTATGAACAAATTAACAAATTATAAAAATTTTTTAAAACAAAGACAATTTTCATTACATAGTTTGCTTAACAAATTGCCAGACATTATTCAAGGTCGTATTTCAAAAAGATTTTCTTTTAGGTCAAAAACAATAGTATTTGTCTCCAATAATTCTTTAAATAAGGACCTAATTACACAGTATTTGTAACCGTCTGTATTATCTTTATTCTATAAGGTGATATAGACATTCACAGGAAAGTATTAATGAATATTACCTTATTGTTTTAAAAATGTATTTTAAAAAATATTTTAAAAATCTATTCCACATTACTAAAACTAAATCTTTGCTGCCACCCAGAAACAGTAAATTCATACTGAGAGGACACTTGCCCTGACGTATGTATTTCTACTGAGTACAATATTTTGAAAAACACTGGCATACCATGTACTTTTTAAAAAATGCATTGCAAATTGACAGTATAGCGTAACTTCTTTTTTTTTTGTACTTGGAATCAAACTCAGGACCTTGCACTTGCCAGGCAGGCACTGTGCCACTGAGCTATATCCCCAGCCCAGAGCATAACTTCTTAAAATCCAAACAAACAGATCTTTAAGATTTACAGAATATGATCTTTGTATTGGTAAAACTGCATAGCAAATATGGTGAAATGCATAATTATACCTTCACAAAGTCTACATGAAATTCCTGTTTCAGAACTGTTTCATCAGTATGATTATTAGAATGGAAGAAATCATTTAAAAAGGCAACATTTTCATTTAAAACATTTTCATTTAAAAAACGATATTCTGCTTAATATGTGTCTGGCACTCTCCAGCACTTAAAAATATTCATTATACCACCTTACTTTTCACTGTAAGATATGAAATAAGAGGAGCCATTAATAACTTCTCTTCTTACCATGAAGTGAAATCGTAATGACAGCGTCAAAGTTTCCTATTCTCTACTGATAAGACAGTGTAAAGTCACACAGTCTGTAGCAGTATTAAAGATGAACAATTTCCGCGCAGGCATCATTCTAGTTTTAAAATAATCACTATTTCTCAAAAGAAGTTCATCTGAGGGCTAAGTAGCTCCATGGTAGGGCACTTGCCTGGCAGTTTAAAGGCCTTGGTTTGATTCCCAGCACAGAAAATGAAACAAAAAACACACAAAGCCAGCTGTGATACCACAAACTTGTAATCCCAGCACTCAGGGAAGCTGAGGCGGGAAGATCACACATTTGAGCCCAGCCTGCAGTCTCAAAAAATAAAAAAAAAATTTTAAAAGGCCTAGGAATGTAGCTCAGTAAGAGGGTCCTCGTTTAAAATCCCAGTATCACACACACACACACACACACACACACACACACAAGCCACGAACAGAAGTTCACCAAATAGAAAAAGAGTACTTTGGGAACTTCTTAAAAACAACATTTGAGTTCTAGGGTCCTAAAGAAATTGCTAACTACAAATGTTTGGGGAAGGAAAAAACCTCCAAACCCAACAGGAGTAACATTTACCTGCTTTGTCCTGAGTGCTAGTGATGCCTTTGGCCGCAGCTGCCGTCAGGGGCTTCGACAGAACCGCGGTGCCGGCAGCGGGGGCGGCTTCCCTGACAACCCCGGAATTCTGCGCCCCGCCCCCGGCCGAGCTCACGGTAACGCTCCGCTTGTTCAGGGCTGCGGCCTTGTTTGAGCAGCCTTTACTTAAACTTGACTGAGAAGAAATGGAACATTCAAAAGCTCAGGTTACTGATGCCAGACTATACATTAATATTTTATCAATTCCCTGTTAAGTTAAAAAAGTCACCTTTCCCTTACAAATCTTAACTTCATTTGTGCAGCTGAGCTTCCCTCTGTACCAAAACAAGCTTTTAAAATACTTTCAGAGAGACATACGAGAACTAAGCATCAAAACAAATTTTTTAACTAAGAATCAAACAGCTTTGTACTAAAATTATTTCAAATGCTATCATATAAAATTATGAAACAATATTACACTTTGACAACATACATTTTTCACGTTTTGAACTGAACGTTTTTTAGTAAAATCAAAAATGCTAAAAAGAAATTATCTCACCTTAGGAGGAGCAGTGGAGCCCTGAAATGCTATACACTGCACAGACGTCTTGTGAGCGCTGATGGTTTTAACGGGTGATTTCAACATCCTTAAATCATACTGATATATTTTCCCACGGGACGAGCCAATTGCCAAAGTGGCTCCATCGGACATGAAATCGACTGCAGTCAGAGGAGCATCAGCCACCAAAGTTTTCACTAGCCTGGGAGGAAAGACAGAGTATACGCAGATCCGCCCGTATAAGCAGACACAGAAGTTTACATGGAATACATTACTAACAACCCAATCATTCAGCATTGGGCAAACAGCATACACACCCCAAACACCTGTTTAAAGTAGAATTTCAGACTTTGTGTGAGAGACAATAAAAGGACAGGTAAAGGGCAGCTGAACAGCAGGTATGAAAATACCACATTGATACCCAGTATTTTGTAAAATAATAGGCACTAATAAAATATATTTAAAATAATAAAAATCTGAAAAAAGAACTGCTAAACATTGCATCCTATTTGCTATTCACTTCCAATAGGTACATTCTACATCTTCCAGAACAGCACCTTTCTCTCGGCGGAGTTAGTACTTGGGCAGTGAACGTGACACAACTCTTGGGTGTCACTCCACAAAGCAAAGCTCTCGCCTCGGGGCTGAGGAGGCTCTAAGTATCCACTTTCCACTTACTGACCTGCTTAGGTCTCAGAGGACTCTGACCTTTCACAGGGCAGCATCTGTTACTCTGTTTGGACCAAAAAGCTAAGAGGAACAGAGTTCATCTGAAGCTGAGCGCGTTGCTGGTGTGTCTCCTACAAGTGAAGAATGGCTCACACACAGGGTTCTCAGTAAATTATTTCAAAAGGAAGGCAGTGACATAAAGAATAGTAAAAACTCTAGCATCGTAACAAGGTCTGACAGTCCCTACTACTCTCTAATAAAACATTAACAACCTATGTGATCTTTAGATTTCAAGATGTCTTGAAAACAACTGTAGCATTCTTGCAGCTGGTTTTTGTGGGGGCTTGCTGGGGGGCGGGTAGCTAATCAAGCGTATCTATAACTGAAAAGGGGCACAAGGGGCGTAGCAGAAGAGTACGTGCCCAGCTGTTGGCAATTTTGTCCCTTGGGATATCTGGCAATTTCTGGAGATGGTTTAGGCTGTCACAACTCAGGGAACCTTACTGAGGTTTAGTGGGCAGTGGCCAGGGATGCTGTCAAGTATCCTACAACGTCCAAGACAGCAACCTGCCCAAAGGTCAGCAGTTTAGAAACCTTCTCCAGAAAGTAAATGTTAAGGCAAATTAATCACACTGCTTTAAATTTATATTAGGTTTATTTTGAAAAAGAATAAGTATGCTAAAATGTGAAATCATTAAGATGCAATCCCTAACACTCACTTTCCAGGAATACCCTAATATCCACTCCTTTACCCATTTATTCTGCATGAGAAGAAAAAAAAAAAATTCAGTTTCACAGGATACATCAAGTGTACAAAGAGCCCATCTCCTGGACATTACTCGGAAATCTATCTGAGTGACAAATACCTGATGTCTGTTAATGACTTAGTAACTACCTGTTATAAATTGAGCAACGAGTATCTCACACTTACTTCTTGTAGGAAGTGTCATACAGGATGATTCTTTTATCCAAGCCTATGGTTACAAACAGCAGTTCATTGACAGGAGAAAAACAGATGCCTGAAGCTGGAGCTTTGTGTGTACTGCCGAAGTTATGGTATGGACTCTGACTATTCACGTCCCAGAGAGTGACTAGTCCATTATCTGAGACACTGCCCAGTAGCGATTTCTTATACACTGAGTACTTCAAATGCCGAATAGACTAGAAAAACAAAAAAGTAAATTTCATGTAGTTATGTAAACCATAAAAGAAGAAGGTTAGGACTTCTCTGGTTTAAAGAGTGACAGATTCCAACCACTACTATCATAACACTATTTAGTAGGCCCTAAGATAATCCTGAAACATACAAATGTCTCCTTGAGTATGTTTCAGGATTTGATCATCTTGGAGTATAGCGTCCTCAGTTTCCCTTTTCAGAAGAAAACTGAAATCACTATGTTGAGATTCCCTACATTAATCAGTCAGGGTTAGAAGACCCACCACACATACAGAAACTAGGAACATTCAAATCATGAACAAGTGTCAGATAATGAACAAGTGGGAGATAATAAAAAATCATTAGTTCGTATTTTTCTGTACGTACTTTAGATACCTGGATATATTTGTTTGAATCTGAGTATGTGATGAGTTGGGGGTAACTTAACACTTGAAGCATCCTAAGACGTGAAACTGCAAAGGAAGAATGACAGTACTCCAGACTGGTGTGGAACTATATATATCCTCTCGCACGCACCAGCCTAAAGGCAGGGCGGGCCTTCCCGGGACCGTGAACATGCTCTCCCTTTCTAGTTCCAGCTGGACCAGAATAAACAGACCCAGGTTCAGTGAACAGGTCTCAGGGAAAAACTGGATGCATTTTACCTATTTTTACTCAAGTATGACTCTCAAACTTGAATTATATTATAATTTGCTATGCTGAGAATTAGTATTTTACATTCAAGCTAATGCATAATCCACTTAATTTTAAATTAAGTACATGAATGTTTTAAAATGCATTTGCCTCCAATGGTAAATAAAAATGTTTAGGCATACCATAAAACAAATTCTAAGAAAACAGTTTTTTTACCAAACACCTAAGGTAAAATAATCACTATGCTTATCAATAAATTTGGTTTCTTTATTCCATATGCTAGAGTACAAAAAGAAAATATTGATTTACACAGTTTTCATTTTTGCTGAGAAAAAGTGTATCTGCTTGCATAGACAACTCTTTCTTCTGATTTACCTCCAAGGAAAAATGAGCTATGTGAACTTTGACTACATAAGACACAGAGATTCTTAGTGAATCATAATTAGTTTGTAGATGCATATGCCAATCAAGAAAAACACTGATTTTTTTCAAGGGTTTCTGCAGTACTTTAGAGCTCAAACAGTTTGGTTGTTTAAATGATCTAAATTGGATGAACGGCTCAAACAGAATTACAACACTAACACCATAAGATCCTAGAATCGGTAGATTCTCCAAGTTCATAAAGTAAAAGTTAATGTGAGCCACAGCAAGTTGTTCCCACACCATCCTTAAAATACGGTTATCTAGAACAAAGAGCTTACTGCATTGTTTAATAAAACTTTATGCATAGCTAAAATTGCATTTTGGGGGGTTAGGTAAAAACCTAAATTCCAGATACTGCTGCAAGTTCTTGAGACCGACGTGGCAACACATTACAGAAAAAAGGCTGAGATAATCCTAAGTGCTCCTCTCAGATAAACCTGGATGCAAGTGGAGGCTCAACAGACTCTTAACGATTTAGGTAAACACCTGAAACTCTCCACACCTCAGTGTTTTCATTTACAAGATATAGAACACTTCTGTTTATTAAACAGCACTTCCCCACAGATCCAGGTATATAGTAAGACTCATAGTTTAGGGTACATTCCTTTCTTGTTCATGTTGGCTTACGTTCCATCACTCAATCAGCTTTACAGATATTCTCTAAAAAGACCTTTAGCAATAAGCACACTAACTTCCTTAAATGTCTGTCCTTTAACCCTCTGATAGTATTAATAGAAAATCATTTCTCAACTTTCTTTATCTATTAGGTCACTATTGCTTTAAAGTATCAAGATATTAGCTAGTAGTGATCCTATATAACCATTACTGCTATGTTATTTTAAAAAAATTAATTCATTCTGGTATCAAAAATACTTATTAAGTATTTCTCCTATTAGAGATAATTTTTTTGAGCAGGAGACTACCAAGAAGCTTAAGGAAAATAAAATTCTAACACTATAAACAACAGTGCTGTTTTTCTTACAACACATTATGACTATGTTAGAACACATGTGCTTCTGAAGTTCATTTATAAATATAAAAATAGAACACAGACTATAGGTTGTTGTTTTTGTTTTTGTTTTTGAGACAGGGTCTCACTATGTAGATCAGGCTGGTCTTGAACTCACTCTGTAGCCCAGGCCGGCTTCAAACTCATAGACACACTCCTGCCTCAGCCTCCCAAGTGCTGGGATTACAGGTGTGTGCCACCATACATGGCTGATAAACTTTCTAAAAGGACCAAGTAATAAATATTTTTTTTGCTGTTGTACTACAAAAGTGGGTAGAGAAAATGTGTAAATGAGCATGGCTGTGTTCCAATAAAACTTTATTTACAAAAATTAGGCAGCCCATAACAACCTCTGTCAAAGATATTTGAAGCTTGTTTTCTTAATCACAAAGAAAACAAAAATCATTCATAGTCCTACCACCTACTTAATTTCTTAAGAAGGATATTTCTAAAGTATGTTTCTGTCTATCATGCATGTTTGTATGTACTCAGTAAAATATATCTATAGAAAACCTGATACAGTTTATTATTAAAACCATCATATCATTACTATTTTCTAGTAAATGTTTTTACTAGGTAGTTAATATATAAATGCATGAGTATATCAATTTATATAAATAATACAGTACTGGACATTTAGGTTACTCCCAATTTCCAAGACCACTAATTATCATTTTTTAAAATTAATTTATGGAAGAATCTGTTTCATTATTGCTCATGCTTAAATGGTCTTGACTGAAAAATATCACATGATCATTTACCGTTTTCCTCTACGAATTGCCCATTAATTAACTACCAACTTTCTATCAGGCTATTAAGATGTTTTAATACTAATTGATAACTGTTAATATACCAAAGACATAAAATGCTCTCTCAGGTTATAAAAGGTTTCCCAATTTCCTTTTAGTTTTGTTGATCTTTTTTCTTGCTTTCTGTTGGAGGTTTTAAATTTCTGTCCCACATTTACCAAACTGAAACAGTGAGAGAGCACTATAGGGACAGAGAACAAACTCAGTCCTGGGCCCTTAACCTGTTACTCATTAAAAGAATCGTTTGTGTTTTCTAAGGCAGTCAGGGACTTGAAAGTTGCTTTTCCTGAAAAATGAAAGCACAAAATGACTCCTCACTGGGGCCTACAGATACCCTTAAGCTAACCAAAGAGAGGAACAAAGTCTGACCTTCATTTTGTATCTATTTTCTTTATTGCCTTAAAAATGTGGGTCAGGTCGTTCCTTTGCCATGCACACAGGCTTGTTAATGAGGCGCGAAGGGGATGATGTGTTACGTGCGCGCACAGACTCCTCAGGAGGAACGTACCCTAAACATGTACTAACAGAATAAAATTTGAATGAACAAATGAAAGCTGGCAACAAAATGTTGATTAGTTCTCAACTTCCATAACCTACACCTCATGCCCCTTCAAGAAGATGACACCAAAACGAAGATTTACAGGGACAGGCAGTCAACAATGAGTTGCAGCCAGAGTCTCCAGTCACTGCCCTAAACCTGTGGTCACCTTAGCTTCCAGCAGAACCACAAAACTGAGAATGCCTCAATAGGAACAATTAGCTCAAGCACAGCAGATTAAGCCGCAAGGACCTCTCCAATAAGGACTTCTCTGGAGCCATCGTACAAAACCAGAACTAAAGACAGTGGCCAGCAGACCCTGGCGCAGCTCAGCCGCTCTCATTCCTGTTACTGGGCCCCTGTCCTGTCCATCACAGCTGCATGCGCTTTAGCGCATCAAGCTCTGGTCCCCTCCCGTTTTCTCTTACTTTCTAACTCTGCCTAACACATCAACCTATCCCTCTCACTGACACATCCTTAAGTGCTTTTGAGAACAATTAGGAACATGCCTGGATCAAGCTGAAATTCCCATCTTCTCTTTAAGGGGGACACCCTGAAACCTGAATGATGACGAAATTTGTACCCAATGACTTATGACTTTGTGTTTAAACTTAGAAAAACTTTCCTTTTGCACAAATAAGAAAATATATTTATGTTACATATATTTATTTTCTAATACAGTAACTTTATAGTACCAAGATATATACATAAATATGAATGCACACAAATACATGTATGTAGTCTGAGTCCATCCCTCCCTCTCTTGATTTCCAGGGTCTTAATTCAAAAGCACTAACCTATCACCTAAGCTAATACAGTTACCTGATTTCCATTCTCAGTGGTTTATAATATATCCTTCATAGTATTGTAGCGATAACATCTTCAAAATGGAAATCTGAATTTCTGTTTAAAACAAAAATTTTAATTGAAGAATTCAGGGAAGCTAGTGGTTAAAATGGTGGCATGGGGAGGCGGGGTACTGCTCTTTAATACCCTCATCTGCATGTATTTGTGTAGAAGAGCAGGCCTGAGACATAAGAAAGTCCTGCTTACAGGCTGGTCCTTAGCTGGCATCTAGAAACTTGGATTTGGGAGGTATTCCCCCATCCCGATAGCAGTGGCTCACAGCATCTCAACTGTGCAAAAGGTAAGGTTTACGACCGAACACCTGGCTTTCTTTCTGTATGTACTATACAGAGAGGGTGCCAGTCTCCAATAAAAGCTCTGGCCAGTGCGTGTTTAAGGATTCTTTCCTGGGAGACAGTTCACACCCGTTACCACAATGTGAAGCTGGGGATATTAAGCACATGAGCTCTGCCTGGGCTTGGCAAATGACGATCTTCAAGCAAGTGGCTTTACCTGCTCAATACTTCGGATTTGTGAAGCAGCCCCGCAATTTCTCTAGGCTCTCAATCTCCCCTGTCTCTGGATCCTCTTTTCTCTAGAAGAGCAGGGCTTGCCCAGAGAGCTCCTTCGGAAGGAATGCCATCCTCCAGGAGCCTCTCCCTGAAGTCTCCCTAACCAGAGAAGATCCATCACTGAAGAAGAAATAACGGTTGTCACTACAATTCCTGGACTGACTTTCCACCTGTTCTTCCAGGGCCAGACACTTTCTGCGTAGCGAGACAGGCCCTGTTTGCAGAGCAGTTCAGGCCCTCACCTCCTCAGCACTTGTCACCACCTTCATGGGAAACCCAGGACCTCTGTCCCGGGCTATTGTCTGTTTTGTGGACCCATGTATCTCCCCCACAACTCCTTTACTCCCCAGGAAGTCCTCACACCTCCCACTTTCTCCCCTACCCACTTATTTTTTTTTTTTGCAGTATTAGGGAATGAACAACAACAAAAATCAACGATAGGGAAAAAACAAATCAAAAAACTAAAAGACCTGAAACTACATATTAAGTAAGTACACTATGTACTTAAGAATAGCAATATAGAATGACCAAGACATAGTCTAGTAAAATTATTGGATTTTAATGAAAAAAATAATCATCAGCTGAGACCAAAGTTGACAGTAACTCGAGTTCCTCACACAAAGAAACTGTGAGCCTACAACCAAGTGACTTTGAAAGAGAATTTGTATGCCGAAGGAAAATGTTAAAAGCAAAGGAGATGCACTCAAGGCAAGAATATTAAACTAAGGTACTATGGTAAACATAAAAATGCAGAAAATATCTAAACTTTTATGTAAACAGTGACATCAAACAGTATATGTGCAATCATTAAAAAGTAGTGCAGACTAATATAAACACACCTGAGATATAACAGTAATGAGAGAAAAGCAGGAAACAAAATTAGGCTAAGGAAACGATTACAGAAGGAAAATAGAGTCACGAGTGGAAATGCTACTTAAAAATGCCTTTCAAGTAACTTCCCATTTTAAAAAGCTGGAAGAAAACAATCAATCTATAAGAAAAAATACACACAGATACAGCTTATCTGCTTATTTTCTGCCCACATCAATTATAAAATTGCTCAAGAACAAAATATATAGGCTAGGCCAATACATACTAAGGAAATACACTGAGAATGAATCAATATTTTTATCCCAATATAAATTACACTAATACTTCTATATTAACCAAAACCGTTATTTTATAAAGCTTTGCATTCAATCAAAATTTTTTAGTATAAATTCAGGCATACACCTAAGAGCCAAGCAGACGAACCAAATTAGACTTAAATTCATTATTTTATTTGCAGTCCTAGGACTGAGCCCAGGACCTGGCGCACACTGGGCATGTGCTCTACCTCTGAGCTGAACCCTCAGCCCAAATCCACTCTCGACACAATAATTCTTTTAAAAATGTAATTAACAGTTACATTTATCAGATCTCTCAAGTAGGCTTAGTAACACAACATGTATACATAAAATACCAAACCTCTCATGTAATAAAAGTAAGAGGATTTAATGTGTATTTCATGATATTATATATAGAATCATTATGTTACACACAGAATCTCACCGGTTATATCTAAAATTCATTTTTTAATCTAAGGAATCAACAAAATGGATCTGCATTTTTAACTGCTTTGGAAAAGGGCACAGTTTGAGAAAGGCAGCACAAGTTAATCTATGTGAGCACCTAAGCTGAGAAACTGACCAAAAACTGACATGCAATTATAAGCAAGAAAGTCTGTCAGCCCCGGCAGACGCAGAAGCAGCAAGGCCCTTTTTCACTCCGGGAAAGACACTGCGAGCTACATGAAACTAATAGCTTCAACTCAGCTCAGACATTTCAAAGTAAGATTCTAAATATATTCCGGCAATCTCATTTCTAATATGAAATTCAGTCTGATGTGGATTCACTGGGACTCCAAGGATTTGTCACTTTCACTAAGAAACCAACTTGATCATTATTAAGTATTTCAAATCACAGACACAAAAATAAGAAAAATTTCAATTTAATCATGATTGTGTTCTAACTACTGTTTTCTCAATAACCCAACACAGAAATCAGGCTGAAAAAAAGTGTACCTGAATTCAAAATGTCAACTTTTGATGGACTTGAAATTTTCATGAACACTGTTTAAATTTAAGAAGTTTATGTTTTGAAATCTTAGTATTTTTTCAAATGAATGATCAAGTAGCAACCCTGTGCTTTTGATCAACAATAGATAAGGTGCAACTGAACTGTTTTTAGAAAATTACTTTTAAAATACTTCAAATATTTCATTCATGTAAAAGGAATGCTTTAGTATACAGAATCATAAAACTCAGAACTTTCCTCAGTAAGAAAATTGGGACTGCATCCTCACATTTAAAGAGGCCAACTCCTACTTCCAAACCCACATATCTGTTTTAATGGTGTATCAGAGGGAAATGAATACATTCTTATGTTCTCAAATAAGCCTAGGACATGAAGTACGATTACTGGGCCAAGTTGCAACAGGTAAACTAGTATGGGTGTGGAGGGAATGCGTGAAACCTAAAGATGTTCAAATCAGTCCAGTAAAGTAAATCATAAAAGCTGTTTCCATGGACTGGTATAATCCTTCACTGAACATTCACAATAGCCGCTAATAACACCACTGACCTCTTACGATACATTCAGGACTGTGACCAATTTCAGTATCTCCTTTAGCCATTTAAAAAATGTCAAAAACATATTATTATTCTCAATTGGCAGATGAGGAAAGGGAGGTGGAGAGTTAAGTGACTTGCTCAAGTTCATACAGCTAGCTAAGCGCTTTACCCTAGAGCACACCCAAGAAATGCGAGACCTTCCATGAAAAGCTATACCCGAAGATCCTACCCGAAGAAGTGCAGATACCCGAAGAAGTGCAGATGACCGAGGAGGACAGGATGCACAGGAAAATCTCAAGTTCTGGCTTATCTAACCTTGGACAAGAGATAAGCTTTAAGCATTACTGTTTTTCTAAACTGGAAGATAAATTTGATTCAGTTCTCCTGTGTGAAATGCTCAATGAAAATTCTTTTAAAATCAACAGCACAGCAATCTATCACCTAGAATTTTAAAAAATATTTCTTTATGTTGTGAAAGAGATACAAGTAAACTGTAGACTTTTGCATTAGGTGACAAGAGAATACTACAAAGTTCTCAGAAGCTCTGGATCCTCAAATACACATTCTTACACAGCCATTCCTGAGCCAGAGAGACCCAAAAGGAAGCTCTGCTACCGCTCTAGAAGATGTCATCTTCAAAACCGTTAAATGTTCTGTGCTCTGAAAGTCCTAGAATCTCATTTTCTCAACTGTAAAAAAGGAATTAACACATCCCCACAAACTGGTAGCAAAGCTTGAAGGACAGAATGTAATGAAAAATCAATGATCACAGTGCTTAAAATACAATAAATGGTAATAATTTCTTTCCAAATCCTCTCACTACCTACATCCTGTTCCCTTCCCTACCCCAGGTCAGAATGACTTGGACTTTTTCTCACGCTGCCATTGAGACATGGTTCCCTCTAAAATGTTGTTCCTGACTTCTTAAATGGCTCAGATACCCTCCCTTTTATGTTCCCTTGGACCCCTGCAGTTTACCACTTTCCTAATACATCGTTACTTTAACTGCCCACTTACTTGCTTATGCTACTACTAGAACGTAAACGATGTCTCATTCAAAGCCATACCCACAGCATTAAACTAGTGCTTGCAACATAATCAGCATTCAGTAAGATGCTAAATTATATGAATCAATGAAAAAATAAGGGATGGGTATACTTCTTAAAATTCAGTAATTTCAATTAAATCTTTAAAAGGTAGTAAAAAGTAACAAGTAGTAACATCTAAAGTGTCTTTCTTAATAAATTCCAAAGGTGAGTGTAAGCAGAATAAAAAAAGGAAAGTAAAAACAGTAAGTTCTGTCTGTAATATGCATGGACTACAGAAATAAAACATTATGAATTAGTAGAGCCTAAGTTTAAAATTTCCAACATAAATAGAAAGTTTGGCCCACATAAGCCATGAATAACTTCTGCCAATTCAATAAGATTAAAAAAATAAACTCACCAAAAACTCTTACAATTACTATTATGCCTGGTATTGAAATGTGAATGTTCCTGAATTTGGGAACAAAACAAAGATACCCACTACCCCCACATCTATGCAACCCTGGACTGGAGATCCTAGTCAATGCAACAAAGAAAAACAAAATGTGTAAAGACTGGAAAGTAAAAAGAAAAAAAAGATTATTATTTACAGATAGTGTGATAGCATATAAATTGCAAAATGTACAAAAATAAAAAAATCTATAAAACTACTAACGAAATTTAGCATGTTCCTAGGTAAAAGGGTGATATTCAATACAAACTGCATTTCTGTATACCAAGTCACAGAGTAGTGAAAAATAAAATTTAACAGGAAAGAATACAGTTTATAATACACTATCAAAAATCCAATACCAGGTAATAAATCCACCAAAAGATAATACAAGATTTCTACAGCAAAACAACAAAACACTGCTGAGAAGAATTAAAGAAGGTTTATATAAATGGAAAAATTATACCAGATTCAAAGATTTAAAAAATCAATATTGTTAAGATAGTTCTTCTTAAATTGGTCCACAGACCTGATATAATCCAACACATAAATCTTGAAGAACACATTAAAACTACAGCAGATAGTATCTTAAAACTTAAGACAGGCAAGATTCTTCAAAACAACATACACAAAAAAGGAAATATAAAAGAAAAGAATGATACAAAGAACTTTTGTTGGATGTAGCAGCAAGGCAGAACACACTTGCAATCCCAGCTACTTAGGGGAATGAGACAGGAAGATCACAAGTTCAAGTTTGACACTCAATTAATTAAAGTCTGATTAGTGTCCCTAAGTGGTTTCCAAAACAGAAGCCAAATATTATGTCTATCTTTCAATGTCTTTTAGAAAGTCTTTATTATACTTATCTTCCTAATCTTTTCTCACATCGATCCAACACAAAAGTGATGTACTTTCCTTTCTCAATTTTATCTGTGTGATTTCCTCCATATACAATACTCTCCTCCAAAAGTTCTGTACTAGCCAATTAAAAGCTTGTATCATCTCTACTTATATATTCACACACTTATTACACATGTTTTCCTCTTATGGTAACATACTGAAAACAAAGAAACAAGCCACCATTCTAACTATAATGCTGACACATTAAAAGCTAACCCTAAATACATTCGCATCCAATAACTGGCCAAGGGTCCAGTCTATACTTTCATAGTCAAAGCAAAGAAGTCAATTAAGCATTAACTCAGCTGAAATCCTCCCTTCTTCAATTTTCCCTATTTTATTCTGAAAGCTTTCTCTCCACTGTTCTGAATCACTGTAAGCCTCTCATGCATTATCACTCATAATATCATTTATATGCATATCTCCTTTTTCCTAACACATAAAGCAGGGCTTTTTCTTGTTGACTTACTATTCATTACATTTTCCTTCAATACTAAATACTATTCGAATGATTTTAAAAATTGCTTTCCAACAGTGAAGAATTTCCGTATTTTATCTGATAATAGTTATGGCCAAAGTGATTGCAAGAAAAAGGATTAAAAGAAGATACCTTATTGGAAATTTCTGTAGACAATCACATAAAAGTAAGCCAAGAATTACATTTCTTAAGAAACTTTTCAGTCTTTAAAAGAATTTTTTACAGGCTAAGTGTATACAAAGGAAAATATTTGAGTAATTTTTCTTTTTAAAGCTTCCCCACTCCACAATTAACCTGAAATATATGAATAAGTCAATTATCATATGCTGAAAAAAACCAAAACCACACCAATTACTTTCTGCCTTACCTCAGGTCTATGCAATGGAATTTATTAACGAGTATACATCTTGTAGCTAACACAGTTTGCAGTATGCAAGACCTCTATGACAGGAATGCCACAGAAAGATTAATATCCCTGTTTTAGGCTTAACTAGCTGCATTTTGTTAAGTATACTAGGAGGATGCCACTCAATTATAAAATCAAACTCAAGTAAGCACCCTAATCTAAAATATATTAGCTTACTTCAACGTTTCTCATAACACCATTAAAAATTAGCTACAAGTTTTTCAAGCCAGCTAAATACAAATCTAAAACATTTAAAAGCTTAAACTAATTGTCACATATAAAATAATTCAAAATCTATCTTATCGACTTTACTTTGAATAAACATATACTGTACCTGGTTACTACCATGGCCAAAAGGCGTACTAGATATATTAGTGGTTATACTGTGTAAAATAATTTCACCACTAAGAGATCCAGAAGCAATGTAGCAATCATTCCAATTATATGTTACACAAGTTACTTCATCTTTATGATCCTGAAAGACAGAAAACCCAGGTAAATACAGTGCCCTATAACCTTCAAACAGCCCATTTTCATATAGTAAGTGTTACACTTGTCACACTTGTAAGTGTAGTATCCACTTAAACATTTCCCTCTAAAAGTTACTCAGATGAGGGGCTGGGGATTTAGCTCAGTGGCACAGCACCTGCCTGGCAAGCGCAAGGTCGTGAGTTCGATTCCCGGTACCAGAGAAAAACCAAAAAAAAAAGTTACTCAGATGAGTAAGAAACTATATAAGCAACCCCAAATTCTCTCAGGAAACAGATTCCCTTTTCAGACTCACATTAAGGGTCCCAGTGCTCTGAAACAAGAGACAGCGTAAAAGGCTGATTAGCTAAGCGTCTACCTGAAAGGACTCACTCCTGCTGACAAGTAACATTCACTATGAGCTATTGGGAGAGTGCCTGCCCTTGAGAGTATTACAGTTCACCTGAGAAGACAAGACATTTAAATTAACATGAAAAGGATGAACAAATGCTCAATGAGTGGGAAAGAAAAGTGTCAGAGAAAAGAGAGGTATCAGTGTGAACCGATTTGGCAGAGGAAGGAATAAGGTTTGAGTTCAGCCTTAAAGAAAGGACAAGAGGTAGGTCAGGAAAAGGACAAAGACACCAGACATCGCAAAACGGAATACAGGAAGAACCAAACGACCATACAGCTGCTGCCTGCATTCACTGAGCGCCTGTGAGTGCACGGAGCTTCCTAATTACTATGCGATCCTTTGAAACTCCCCAGTGACAGAGTCATTTTGCCCACATACAGATGAGGTACATACAGGTTAGGAAACCTGTATCTGCTCCATAACTGCTAAGTGATGGAGCCAAGATGCATTTCAGGTGAAGCCCCAAAGCCTACGTCCTCCCAGCTACAAGACTGCCTCTCAAATCTAATGAGAACCTGCTTTGAGGAAATCAAAGTATTGGGTAGGTATGTATACATGTACGTATGTATCATTTACTTATTATTTTAGTACTGGGTTTTAAACTGAGTTCAAAGTACTATTTCTCAACATCAAAGTAGAGATATCTAGAAGGAACACATAAGTGATCGGGATCAGCAGGAGTTCTGAACAGTTTAGTGTCAGATCTTAAGATAAACAAAGACTGGTACCTAATAATTTATGTAATATCAAGAATAGAAGCTGTGCTATCCACGTATAATAAAACTTTTTCCAATGTCTTCAAACATTTTCAAAGGTGCTCCTTTCCTAAATCAAAGATACAAATACCTGAAAGAGAGGGGCGTCTGGTAAGAAGAAAAAAAGGAATAATGAATATTTTGTGCACTGTACCCATTTGCGGAATTAAGAATTTGGGGTTCAATATAATTTCTATGGCTTTACAAAGGGGCAGGTGTCTTCCTAATCCCAACTGTGGAAAATGAGTGATTCAGTGAACATTTACTAACCACATACCAGAAACTGTGCTACCAGCAGAGAGAAAGCTGGAGAGAAAATATCCAAAGGCAAAAACTAAGACATCTCATTATCACCACTGGTCAGTCAAATTCTTCTTAATTGAATGAATGAGGCAACAAAGCACTCTGAGAATCTCAAACAATAAGACCAAAAAAACATTAAGAAGACAAAACAGAAACGGTATAACTTGGAACGCTTAAGAAGTGCAAGCAAAAAGAAGATGCAATGCAGGGAGACAGAGTATGTGGAGCTCTTAAATATGTAAAAAAATGACTAGCAACTCTAATCGCTTCTCAACATTCTAGACATGCCTTATTCAAAGTAGGTACATCCCCCTAGGTAGCTTTAATTCAAGTATTTCATAAGGTAAAAGACTAGTGAATAGTATCTGTGCTTGCACCTACCATCTGTCCTTGCTAGTTAGCTGTTTGATCCAGCACGAGGTCTTTAACATCATTTTCTCTACCTGTACACAGAAATAATGCTCCCTGTCCTGCAGAGTTGTTACAGTTGAGACCTAAAGGCGGCCCAAAGCCTCATCTGTGTAGAAGGTGATCCGCGTTATGGGGCTGTACAGGTGACTTGCTGTCAGGTGAGGTCTGGCGAGAAGAGGAGGATCACGGGGGCGTGGCGGGGAAGGGTACCTCTCCCTCCCTCCCGGACCCTCCCTTTTACTCTGACACCTGGCTGCCACAGGAGTGAGCAGCTCTCCTCGCCAGCCCTTCCTCCATGCCTCCCTGCCTGCAGCCAGCCAACGAGGGACTACAACAGGAGCCAAAAGACACCGCCCTTCTTCTGTATTGTGGGAGTCAGTGATTTCGTCCCAGCAAGGAGCAAAGTGACCAAAACACTGTTGTGATAAGAAAAATAAACCTTTGTAAGTACAATGGCTGGCATTTCAAAGAATGCACCGAAGCGAACCATTCTCATTAGTGACAACTTTTCTTTCTTTTGACCATTCATAACCATGTATATTTTCGCTCTGTCTGTTTTTCAGCACAGACAAGGACCATGCACTCTTTTCCTCCCCATCACTGTAAATCCAATGTCCTCCACAGCATCAGAAACACGTAGGTCCTAGGCAGCTCTTGGTTAAACGGATCTCCACTTCAAAGGGCATGTCCTTGAGTACTTTTCCTCCTGTTCCTACTTTCTCAAGCCAGAGGGCTGGTCTGACACTGCACAGACCCATAGTACCTTTCCATAGTCATTTATTCCACAGCAGAAATCTTACAATTAATACTCTTACAAGTTTAACTATACTTAAAGTGATGTACTTCCAAGGGTTGTATTTAAGCAGCAATTATAAGATTGTTTTTCAATTCAGGTGAACAGAAAATCAATCTTCAACATACCACTTCTCTAGTAAGAATTAACTCAATGACATTAAGACATGCAACAAAAATGATGTCTGGTACTTGCTACAAAATGATCTGGAGGTGGAACTATTCGTAAGGAGGTGAGGGCCTGGCCAGAGGCTGGGCTGGTCATCACTGACCCCAGACAATGAGTACACGAGAGACAGGTGAAAGGCAGCCTTTTCTCTGATGCGCATGTTTTTATGTGTACAAACATACAAAATGTTTAACCACTTTACATCAACCTTTTTAAATAGCAGAAAGTGAAAATTTTTAAAAGATAAACCTGTAAACATTAAAAGATAAAATGATTAAAAGTAGAATTCTGAAAAAGTCCTAACTACAGACTTTCTTGAGATGAATATTTTATTTTCTGAAACTGCCAAAAGCTAACTAGGCCAGCTGTGGTGGCGCACACTTGTAATCCTAGCACTCAGGAGGCTGAGGCAGGAGGATCGTTGTGAGTTTAAAACCAGCCTGGACTACAAACGGAGCTCAAGGCCAGCCTGAACTGCACATTATAACCCTGTCTCAAAAAGACCAAAAAAAAAAGCTAATTAAACATTAATTTTAATTAGTAAATTATTCTAGGAAATATTTTCATTACCAAGTAGAAAATACATATGCAAAAATAACACAAAGAGCAGCAGCCAAAAAATTTTACAGAACTCAAAAGTTAAATCCCCAGTACTACCTGGATTTAATACTATCATTCCACAACTATTTTCATTTTTCCAAAGTGCTTTTAAAAAATCCCTGATGACAACAAACCACAGTTCAGAAGAAACTGGAGGCAGCAGAGTAGAACTCAGCAAAAAAAACACGAAAAAGTTCCAACACTGACAATATGCATTAATAATATACACTATATGGAGGAAAAAATGACAAAAGAGTGTTTTTGGCTAAATAGTACCTTTACTTCCCTTAACCTCACTTCAATTTTGAAACACCTTAATTTTATTACAAAAGCTCAAAAACGTTTGGTAACTTAATACACTAGAAAATATCCATTCTATTACAGATTTAAAAGAAAAGCACTTACCGTAAGAGATCGATGAACTCTTTTTGATTTTAAATCCCAAATGTTAACAGTCTTATTTAGGCCTCCACTTGCCAAATACATAGATGTGGAATTTAAATCAACACATGTCTGCTGTTGCTGTTTTTAAAAAAAAAAAAAAAAAAAAAAGCTAATTTACTAGAGCCCAGTGATGACTATCATTTCCTCCAACAATAAGCACATGATAAATACAATAAAATTACATTCTGAATTACATACCACAAACATGCCAACACATACTAACAAATCACCAATGGTTTCCAGTCACACCTAGAAAATTGTGAAGATTCAGCTCTCATCATCCATGTGGATCCAACAGCTGGCAAAGGTCTCAATGAAACAAGGTCTTAAGGAAATCAGGTCAGCACTCTCTTCCACTGAAGGGTGGTGACAGGCAAAGCTTAGGCAACATCAGCAAGTCCTGACCTCCCAGCGGGCTTACTTAACATTTAATATAATATTTCCCCTCTATTAAACCTGTTCTTGTAGCTCCACAGAATATCTTAAAAATCAATCCCCAATTCAGAAAATGCTAGACGAGGGGCTTGTAAAGAACGTCTAGTTTACAGCTCTCATGTTATAGATGGGGAAAATTTTTAAGCAAGTCAAGATACTTGTCCTAAGTCTCTCAGTAAAACTCACCCTAAGAGGCCCACGTCTCAGTTATGCCACCAAAACCTGATGTCAGGGACTAGGGGGATGCTACTCAGTGGTAAAACATTGCAAAGCATGGATGAGGCTCTGGATTTGATCTCCAGCTCTATGTGAATAAATAAACAAACCGGACTTCACATTCTTCATCTGTAAGGTCACCATCCATCCAGGTTCTCGAAATAAAAATCCTAAATAATCTTTGATTCTTCGCTCTTCCTCCCCACAATCCATAAACTCTGATCTTAAAATAAACCCTGCATTACCCTTTACCTATAGCTACTACTTGTACTAACCCAAACCTTGCCAAACCACAGCAGCAGCACCCTACCCTAGAAGTAGAATCAGCACTCCTGATTCTGTTTCTGCTCCCCATACAGTATTCCACCTCTCATAAAGAACACTGAGTGAACTTTCAGAAATGTGAATCAGAGCCTCTTTCTCTCTCTACGGCTCTTCAGTAGCTTCCAGTCACATTTAGAATAAACTCCAAACCTGTTAGCCTGGCTTTCAGAGCCTTATTCTTCTCAGTCCCACCTCCCTCATCTCTTAACCATTTTCTTCCCCCTTCATTAATTCTCCAGCCATACTGACCTTTCATTCTGTAAACATAACAGTCTTATATTTGCCTCAAGGCTTCTACACAGCTGTGCCTGGAAGGCTAAGGTCCCTGAACCTTAGTTGGATGGCTTCTAGTCAACAGATAGCAACTCTTCAGGAAACCTCCCTTAGCCTCCTAGTGTAAGTTGCTACGGCAATATCTTATTTTAGTTCTCTGCATTACAAGTTACCAATATCTGGATGTTGTGGCTTACAGTTTATTCTCCTACCAGAATATCAGTTTCATTAAGAACCGTATCTACAGTCAATAAGTATTTATGAAGCAAATGGCTGAAATACAGAGGTTATCAAGTTCTTCACACAAGTATCAATGAATGTCACCTATCCGGTAGTGCCCTCAGTAAGTGTATTACACTACAGAGCACAGGGCTCCACGCGTTTCCCTATCCAACCAATGCAGGCGCTACAGAGCTACAGTAATTGTTCTCACCTACAGCTGAATGCCATGGGGGTGGTGAAGATCATGACTTAGTCTAAGTTAAAAGGCAAGCTACTACGTAGGTTTAGACATGTAACCCCCCATTTCTGGACGTATGCTACTCATCTGAGAAATGAGAGATGAGGGTTAGATCTACTGTTCTTACCCTGAGTTCATGAACCTCAAAAATATCTGCTCAAGATATTCTTAAGAGAGTAGATGGTTCCCCTCACACAGACCTGTTGGACTAGTTGACAGTAAATGTTTCTTCCAGCTCTGGACCAAGAATATCAACCAACACATTAAAAACTGCAGGATGCATATTTTATCAGTGTTTTAGCACAGCTGTTATAATTTTCTTATAGGTATCCTCGAAACTGACTCTGATCTAAAGACTAGTAAGATACACAATCAGAATGTCACCGCAAATCAGAACAGTTTTCTAAGAACTATCAAAATAACATTTAACAAATATAAAATAGAACAGTGCTTACCAAAGACATATACTATGGCATCAATTATCACAACTATAATTATTAAGGGCTCAGGATAAAATTGGCTTACTTACAACTGGCTTAGTTACAGCTGACTTATATTATGTGAATGTATTATTAATGTAGCTAATGAACTTAAATAATTAATAGAAACTGTGTGGTTATTACAGGAATCCTGTACCCCCAAGGGATAAGAAAGTGGTGGCGAACCTATGGCACGTGTGCTGCAGCCAGCTGTTTTGGCACTAAAAGCGCTAAAAGGTTCGCCATCACTGACATAACACAATGGGCAAAATTTTTAAAAATCTAAGAATAAGTTGGTCAAGTGTCTAGGCTATTTAGTAGCCCATAACATCTATTACAATATTGTCAATATCAATCTCTATACTTTAAAGAAGTAAAATACAAAATTATAAATAAACATGAACTTAAAGTTTCATTGTAATTTTAAAATAAGCAGGATGAACTCTTACTTTCCCATGCAGAAACGATCTAATTCCTCAAACAGCTCATGAGCTACAAGACTTGAATCTCATCCAAAAAAACAGTTACACAGTAATGTTACTAATTCTCAGTACAGGCTAAAGAACAAATGTTTACAAAATATTTTTATAAGTAAGTTACAAGAGATTCAAAATTAGAACTATAATAATCTCACTTTTATCCAGTGCATTCTGATGTGATTTCTTAAATGTGGGAAAGAGGGCTAAGAGTTATAGCAACTAATTAGTAATATTCATAAACTCCTTAGTATTATGTCACACTTGCAAATATCGTGTTAATTTTAAACATTAAAAAAGGTCCCCACTACTGATTCACTGATTTTAAGGCATGATGCACATAAATGAGGTAGTAGTGAAGAACAGCAGTGAAAGTAGAAGAAACTGTTTGACACTCATATGAAATGCCACTGTCGCTCCCCATATCCGACAGGATCCACAGATGACTAAGTTTGATCTACTCTCAAAAGAATACCGTTTGCTCATTACCAGGGACATTCTCCGCCTCAATCTTACTTAGCTCTATTTGAACAGGCAGCGTGCCCAAATTCCATTTCTGCCCTTTGCAGGCATTTTCGCCCAAGCCTCTATCTGTGGGAAGGAACTAAGTTTCAGGCCAATCCCACCTCCTATTTAATTTAGAAGACTGATAAAATCAGAAGTTCTCCAGGAAGTATGACTTTTAATGTTCGATAGCACACTAGGGTACCTAAGGCTGAAAACCATGTATTTCAAAATAGCTAGCAGAGAGATTCTGAATGTCCCAGTGCAAAGGAACAATAAATTTTACGGTAAAAGACATGCAATCAACCTGATCTGATCATTACACACTGCATTTGTATACATGCACCAAAATATCAAAATGTACCCCCAATATGTCAAAAACATTTAACTCTTAAACACTGCAAGTCCTTTTAAATTAGCTGAGCTTATATACTATTATTAAGCTGTTTTCCAAGTGGACCACCTTACCTATCACAGCATATAAAACTATGACTATTTATAATAATTTAAAGTCTGCTATGCAAATTTTGCCACTGAAGGACAAGTTACCAACTACCTGTAACCTTATATTCAGAACTTACCCTATTTTAAAAAGAAACAATTTCCAAGGAGTGAGAATGAAAATATAGAAGCCAGTATTACCCTGAATCACAGGGATTGACTCATACAAGAAAAAAGTAAAGAAACAATATGCAATGAGAGCTTCGCTTATGTGCCGTAGGAGCAAAGCTCACTTTGATAAAGCCATCCCATTCAAGGAGGGACTACGGGAGGTTCAGGCAGGCCCTGAATAGCAGAGGGACAGAATCTGCAGTACAGGGCTACCACCACACATGGGCATTTTGCTGCCTGTCCTGAGTCCAAGGTCACTGAGAGTAGTTCCATCATTAGGGTTCATATGGTGAGACCAAACTAACAGCCTAGGTACTGCAGAGTTCTAAGTCAGGAAGCAACAGGATCCCATCTACAAAGAGGCATGAAAAAGCAAGTGCCTCATTAATGAAATCCAAGTCCTCAACTGCTCCCCTAGGATGCGTATATTGTACCTAAAGACGTTTCAGTGAGCACACATAACTTACCTTTAAGTGTTAGAGTATCATTTTGAATTTAGGTTAAGAATGATGCTTCCAAGCACCTTTACTTTTAATTACAAGCACCACAATACACAAGCAATTGCCACACAGGCAGAACTAAGATTCTAAATGAAAATTTAAAAAATAAATAAAACTTACCCCTTCAGCAAGCTCCAAAAGTGGAACAGGCTTACATTTGCAGCTTGAAACTACTATTTTGTCACCACTGGAAGATGCTGTTACTAGAAAGTTATCTAGATGAAGAGTTATGGAACATCAAACAATCCATGAACATCTACAAGCACTAGACTTTCATTATAAAAATGCAATCACACAAGTAAACGCTGAGAAGACAAGCCAGTGAATATAGCTTATACATTAGCCTTCCAAAATGGCTCCGGTTACTAATTACTAATTCCCTTTACTACTGCGACTGCGGGAAAGAACTAGCCCTCCTGGCTGGCTTATCACTTGAAAGCTATTTAACCCACGTGAAATACTACTCCATTTTCAGGGTAGGCCAGAAGGTCTAATTTTATCCATCAAGAATGAGAGTATGATGAAAGTAGCATCAGCAAATATCAATCAGTCTTTTCATCTACCAAAACTGCTCAAGATACTTATTTATTAATCCAGTGCTTGCTAACGATTTAAACAAGGAAGCGAATATTGCACTAGTCAGTTTTTCCACTAAAAAAAAAAATGAAATCTCTTATTTTCTCAGGACTGGAATTTTTGTGACAGTATATCTCAAACTTACGTGTATTAGAAATGAATATAACAATAACTATAGTCAATATACATAAGTGTAGTTAAATAAATGTCAGGGAAGAGTTATATTTTAGCTTTATTTTAAATTAAATATAACAAAAATTTCACTTAATTTTACCTTATTTACAGAAAATATCTGGAGTAATCAGTAAACCTAAGACAAACCAAGTATTTTTAAATTAAAACGATGATATAATACAATAAAGAAAAAGAATCTGGGTGTTTTTTTGTTTTTAAAGCATAATTTTGAGAAGTATAACAAATACCGTAAGTTTAAATCCTACGCTGTTGAGCACGCAAAATCTGTGCATAGAAGCAGTGGAGAGAAGCTGATCAGATACTGAATTCTACCTGCACTACTTCAGGGTAGCTGTATAACATTCAGATATTGTGTGAGTAGACCATGGACTTTAAGTTTATTGTATGATTCAAACAAAATCATTTTTACCTAGTGCTATAGTTTGTGTCTAGATGTCCCCCCAGAAGCCTCATGGGGTCATGGGGTAGGCTTCTAGACTTTGCGATTGATCCGTGGTCTAATGCTGGGGTTAAGGGTATGAGTGCTACACCCACCCTGGGGTGGGCAGCCTGCATACAATGTAAGGGAGGGAAAAAAGCTTGCTCTCCCCCGCACCTCCCTTTTGCTCTTGTTGCTTTTCCTGTGTTGGCCGCTGTAAACTGTTGCCCTCTGCCATGTGCCAGCCTTGGAGCCAGCTGAGTATGGACTGAAACCTCCACAAACTGTGAGATAAATAAACCTCTCCTTCCTTAATTCGGGGCATCAGGTATTTTGTCCCAGCAATGAGAAAAAAGTAACCAAGATACCTAGGTAGTATAAAACTGTAGTACAGGGCTGGAAAAAAAAAGCATTTCCCTTGTTTCCTTGGCTTCTTTACCACAGAAAAGGACTAAAACATGATAATACAATGGGGTAAGAACTTTTTAAATGTGTCTTGGAGTTAAAGTGAGCTCAGGGCCTGTCTGAACTGTATAGCAAGACCCTGCCTCAAAAAAACGACAGACATAAATAAACAAACAAACAAACAGACATGACAAAAATGAGAACACCACTTAAAGAAACCAAAAATCAAAACAAAAATATTAGCTTCCCGGGCACCTTACACTAATCTCATTCTTGGAATCTACGCTACAAGGACCCCAAGGTGCTGGGTTTACGAATGCTTTGGTCTTCAGTAACTAACTACCCATAGAAGAGATCAGAACTTGTCAGGAATATGACTACCTGAAGGCTGTCAGTGCACATCCATGCAGACATGAGATGATACAGAAATGGAGCACATTACAATAGTCACACAACACTAACTCACAGCCACGTTAGTTTGGTGATAGACCATTAAGTGACATACCAGTAAATGTCGGTTCCTGGTACAAAAATAAATCAAAAATACTAAATCTTATTAAGAAGTGCTCCTTGTCTCTTATAAGGTAATAGAAAAAATTAAGCTCTAAGCGTAATGAAAATCTAGAAATAGAAGGCAGCAAGTTCATGCATCTACCAGTCTTTAAAATATTATCTCTACTACTACTACTAAAATATCTATCTCTATGTATTTAAGAATTCATCAAAAATGTAGTCACTTCCCCCTAAGCTTGACCAGCAGAGCAACAAAGTATTTCATTACTTTAATATACAATCAAGGAACTAAGTAAATTAAATTCAAGAAGAAAAGTTGTCATTTTTGTTATATATTTGGTATCGATATTTGTCATAGAAAGTTTAAAGCTTTAATTTTTTTTATATTTTCTTTAATCAGGAAGTAGAATGTTAATATTCTGGTACTGTTAAAACTTAATTTTTGCTAAAATAGTGTATGTGCTTCACACAAGAATAATTTCTTTTTTTTGGTTTTGTTTGTTTGTTTGTTTTTTGTTTTTTTTCCGGTACCGGGAATGGAACTCATGACCTCGCGCTTGCCAGGCAGGCGCTGTGCCACCGAGCTAAATCCCCAGCCCCAAGAATAATTTCTAACACACCAATTACCCAGGACTTCTTCATAGAGTCATGACAGTGCAGTGCTATATAAATACAGGAGTTGTTCTGAACTGGGGGTAATTCTCACAATTCTGAAGACATTTTTGGTTTCATACAGTAGTAGAAAGTGCCGTGAAAAAAAGACAAAATTGGGTAACTGAACACTGGGTAGTTGGTAAAAGGCTACTTTCAGTAGGCCAAGACTGGGAGCTACAGGCAACTAGTGGGTAGGAGCCAGGAAAGCTGCTCAACGCCCCACCATGCACAGGAAAGCCCCTGCAGCAAAGAATTGTCAGAACTAAAATGTCCATATTGTCAGGGTGAGAAACAGGATTCACTCACCAGACCAGGGGGGATATTAGAAAAGCTTAGGGAAATTCAATGTATGCAATTTCACGGTATCTGTCTAAGAAATGATGTTTCCATTATGTATAGAAAGAGAAACACAAACAGAACATCAGTAAGATGGGGATGCAGGATAATTTTTTTTATCTCTTGCCATCTTATTTCTCTTTTATTAGTTTGTACATCAGATTCACAAATATCCAAATACAAATGCCAAACCTCATTTCTAAACTTTTAGAAGTTTCCCTGCCTGCCACAAACTATTACGTTCCATTTGGTTCCATAATGAATTCTTGATAGGACAACAAATTTATAGTCTGGATCTAGAAACTAAAATACGATTTTTGTAAAAGCACTGTTTCTGAATAAGGTGGGTAGCAATTAAATTTTTTGCAAAAAAAATCAACAGAGAAAATCAAAATGCACTCACATGTACTATTTTCCAAAATTACTATTTCACCTTACACAGTAGCCAAGTAAAATACACTTCTCATCATGTGTCATATGCAAAAATTTCACTGGTACTAGTTGCAGTGCCAAGTAAAAGTGGTTACTTTAAAAAAAAAAGGATACTATTGCTGCTCCAACATATTGAACTAATTCCATGTGGTGATGTGTGTGGGTTGAATTTATCCACCAATGTCATAGATGAAGCATCCCATATTTTAATATCATCTCCCGACGAAGCAAATCTGAGGTTTTCCTGCATGGTTGCACCTACAAAAAGTTTCGAACAATGTATCTTAAAAACAATTAAGGGACAACCAAAAAAAGAAAAAAGTTGAAGCATCCAATATAAAACAAGTGGCTCTACCTGCCTTTGTTTTATTCCACACAGTGTACTTACCACAAAGTAGTTGGAATGATCTTTCTAAAGCGTAGGCCAAATCACATATTCTTAGTTGATCCCCAAGGCAATTATAAGAATATCCAACCGTCTTAGCTTGCCTTGTAGTTCAGACACGTAATTCTGACGTGATGATTTCACAACCCAAGGCAGTCTGGAAGACAGAAGGCAAGGAAGCCACTCTAGGGAGACACTTTGAAGAGTAACAAGTAGTACCGACAGATAACAGGGGAGGAAAAAAATGCTCAAAAATACATGGCAGAAAGGACTTAGAAATATATCTCGCCAGCGACTCCTAGCACGGAATGTCCAAGAGTACTACCCGGCAACAGCAGTATCACAGACAAGTTCTGCAAGTCATCAACAGAGCATCACATTTGTGTTTAATATGCTCTGATTCAGAGGGCAAGTTAGGGGCATGATAAATTATAGGAATCTTTCATTCTCGAGACCAATTGTTGAGTCTGTTTGTTTATACAGAAGCTAAAACACTGAACCAGAACACGGACTCAAACGCTTCATTATGCTTTTATCAAATAAGCATGGTGCTACTCAAAGCCGCGAAGGTCACCTGTTGAAATGCAGACCCACAGCGCTTGCACTCGGTAACGGAGACATCTGTAACACGCGCCCTCGGGGTTCCCCGCGAACCACCGACGCGCGGCGGAGGCGGACCTTAAGGCCAGTAAACAAACGCGAGCTGCGGCGGCCACCGCCGTGGATCTTACACCTTGTCACTGGGCAAGGTGGCGCAGTGGGCGGATCCCCGAAGTCAGGGTTCAGAAAACCCGAGTTCCAAAGTGTCCGCCCCAATGTAGCTGATGGCAACTGTGGCGGAGTGCTTTTGGGATTCCTTCTCCGCACGGGCAGCGGGGAGAGCGGCCCTTTCCGCCTACCTAACGGAGAGGGGCGACCTGGGTGTCTCGGGGCGGCCGGGACCCCCACGGCGGGGCACGCGGGATAGAGCCGGCGGCCGGGAGACAATGGGCGCCGCGCCCCGCTGCCAAGTTCTCCACGGCCGCGGCCGGCGCCCGCCCGCCGGGGGCTCCGCACCGTCA